>NC_041383.1:124983218-125008892 GCF_002162155.2 Triticum dicoccoides | reverse complement strand
CGTACGTGTTTTTTCTGTTTTTCACCTCGAGCTCGAACTCGATTGCCTCAACGATTACATAGGGAGGGAGTGGACTTTATACCCGCGAGCTCCGACATGCCGGGCCGCGCTCGTACGCTCCCACTTGCCACTCGCCACATCCCGCGCGCACCGGCTCGCGCCCCCCGACCGCGCACGAACGCGATCGCCGCGGCCACGCACGCACCCGACGCGGTCCACTCCTCCTGATCCCTCGCTAGCTACCCAGCGCAACACGCGCTGACACACGCACGCACACACACCTACACTTGGGCACGCACACACGCACCCAAGTCCGCTCCGGCCCGAACCCGACGCGCCCACCGCACACACTCGCGCGCACCAGCTCGCCAGGCTCGCCACAGGTTATTCCCAACACACTCCCCCTAAGCTGTGGCCTAGAGGAGACCGTTGTCCTCGGCGTCGGCGTTCACCAGCATCGCCTGCTCCGTCGCCGGTGCCCTCCGCAGCTCCGGGCAGTCGCGCTTGAAGTGGCCGCGGTCGCCGCACTTGTAGCAGCGGCCACGTCTGTTGCCGCCGTCCCGCGTCGCCACGCTGCATGCGTCGTTGTCGTCATCCCGAGCTCCCCCTTGGCGCCGCTCTCGCGCCCGCCACTGCGCCGCCGTGTACAGGAGTTGGCCGTCCGGGCGCTTGCCGCTGTTCTGCCCGCGTCGCCGCACCCGCTCGTCGAAGGCCCGCAACCTCCCGAGCGCCTCGTCGTACGTCAGCTCCTCCAGCGCGCAGAACTGTTCGATGCCGGCGACGACGGGGAAGAGGCGGTCCGGCACGGTGTCCAGGAGCTTCTTCACCAGCTCCGTCTCGCCCAGCGTCTCCGCCAGCCCCACGAACCGCGCCGCCATGCCCACCAGCCGTCCGGCGTACTCGTCCAGGGACTCGCCGTCCTCCATCTTGAGCCGATCCAGCTCGCCGCACAGCGTCGCCCTCCTTGCCGCGCGCACTCGCTCGGCGCCGACGAAGCGCACCTTCAGAGAGTCCCATACCTCTCTGGCGGTGGCTTTCGTCGCCACCGAGAGCAGCACATCCTCCGGCAGCCCCGACAGGAGAAGCGCCCGCGCCGTCTTGCACTTCTTGGCCTTCACCGCCGCGTCGCCCGTCGGCGCCACCGCCTCCCACAGCGTGTGGGCATCAAGGATCGCCTGTGCCTTGATCGCCCACACGGTGTAGCCGTCCGGCGCGAGCACCGGCATCCCCATAGCCACCGATCCGCCCGCGCTGCCTCCGCCGCCGTGTGGAACCAATGCCATGAACTCCGGTGAGCTCCCTCACCGCGCCTCGTTGCCTCGCTCTGATACCAAATGTTGGTGCCACGCCCTGCGGCACTTGACGGCGATCACCGGAGACACGACCAGAGGGGAGGAAGAAGACCACAGAAGTTTTGCCGGCGCTCGAACGCCCCCCCCCCCGCACGTACGGGTTTTTCTGTTTTTCACCTCGAGCCCGAACTCGATTGCCTCAGCGATTACACAGGGAGGGAGTGGACTTTATACCCGCGAGCTCCGACATGCCGGGCCGCGCTCGTACGCTCCCACTTGCCACTCGCCACATCCCGCGCGCACCGGCTCGCGCACCCCGATCACGCACGAAGGCGATCGCCGCGGCCACGCACGCACCCGATGCGGTCCACTCCTCCTGATCCCTCGCTAGCTACCCAGCGCAACACGCGCTGACACACGCACGCACACACACCTACACTTGGGCACGCACACACGCACCCAAGTCCGCTCCGGCCCGAACCCGACGCGCCCACCGTACACGCTCGCGCGCACCAGCTTGCCAGGCTCGCCACGGGTTATTCCCAACACACTCCCCCTAAGCCGTGGCCTAGAGGAGATCGTTGTCCTCGGCGTCGGCGTTCACCAGCATCGCCTGCTCCGCCGCCGGTGCCCTCCGCAGCTCCGGGCAGTCGCGCTTGAAGTGGCCGCGCTCGCCGCACTTGTAGCAGCGGCCACGCCTGTTGCCGCCGTCCCGCGTCGCCATGCTGCATGCGTCATCGTCGTCACCCCGAGCCCCCCCTTGGCGCCGCTCTCGCGCCCGCCACTGCGCCGCCGTGTACAGGAGTTGGCCGTCCGGGCGCTCGCCGTGTACAGAAGAAAAATACTCGAATGCAAAGTGTTAGGAATAAATTAGTATTAGTTTAGGCTAATTAGGCAACCAATTATTCCTTAGAATATTCCGCATGACAATTAAGATACTGCGTTCGCCAGACGCTATTTCTAGCGAACCGTTGCCGCGTCTTTCCGAAACGACGTGAACCTTGTAACTGATAACCCACAAGTGTAGGCGATCAATTGTAGCCTCTTTTGATAAGTAAGAGTGCCGAACCCAACGAGGAGTTAAAGGTAGAACAAATATTCCCTCAAGTTCTATCGACCACCGATACAACTCTACGCACGCTTGACGTTTGCTTTACTTAGAACAAGTGTGAAACTAGAAGTACTTTGTAGGTGTTCACTACTAGAGAAAACCTTATACACAGAAGTTTATCAATAGCGCGGTTTAAAAATGGGCGCTACTGCTAATTAGTAGTAGCGAGGGGTATAAAAACCGCGCTACTACTAATTTGATAGTAGTAGCGAGGGGTATAAACCCACGCTGCTACTAAATGGTCTCCAACAATACCCTCGGGATAGGCCATAGTAGTAGCGAGGGGTATAAAACCGGCGCTACTACTAAGTAAGTAGTAGTAGCGCAGGTAAGACCCCACGCTACTACTAAGTGTGTCCACCCCGGGCCGATCCACCCCACCCCACCAACCGTCGTCCCACTCCACCCACCCCCGTCAAAAAAAAATCCACCTCCGATCCAGATACCCTCCTCCTCCCGCGGCCACGCTTCTTCCGCGACCTCGCCCCCGCCCATCATGACGCCTCCTCCCGTGACGCCACCGCCAGTGAAGGCGCCTCCTCACATGACACCACTGCCAGTGAAGGCGCCTCCTCCCGTGACTCCGCCCCCGGTCGCGGCGCCCCCGCCAGTGGCCGCCCCGGCTGAGGCGCCAGCGGTGCTCCCCCTAGTGGCGACGCCCCCGCCGGTGGCCGAGGCGCCTGCTGTGCTGCCTCCGGCCGAGGCGTCGTCCAAGAGCAAGAACAAGCACAAGAGAAAGAGGAGCAGGAAGAAGAAGTCGCCTGCCCCCGCCCCGGAGCCGCTCAGCCCGCCGGCCCCCATCGCGCCCGAGCCCACCACCGTCGAGGACGTGTCCGGCCCCAGGCCCTCCGCCAACGATCTGGTAATGCATCACTCGCAAACCAAACTCTTCTAATTTTTGTTCAACCATAGCGGCAACATCTGATGGTGAATGAACGTTTCTGAATTTGTTCTTGGTGCAGAGCGGGAGCGGCCGGCAGTACGCGCACTGGGGGATCGTCATGCAGACCGCCATGGCCGCGCTTCTGCTATCACTAGCCTGGTGAACGTGAAACCCAGCAGAGAGATGCATCCGTCCATACATTTTATTCATGTACCGAGTCCATGATTTAACCATTACGCTTGCTTGTAATGTTAGGGGTCTAGCATTTGTTGGAGGCTTGTAATAAACAGTTTTTTGACATATTCTTGCATGCATTTTGTATGAAATTGGTGAGCGAGCTTGCAGGTTGGAGCGCGGGGGCTTGATTTGTGCGTGTTTCAGGGTGAAATCCGTGAGCGAGCTTGGAGCACGGCGGTTCGATTTGGTAATCTCTGACGCGTTCTCTGCAGGTGGCGATGTTTGCTTGTTAGGCTGATGGGTTGCCTGGTGTTTGTCGTTGTAGGCTGCCTGGTGACTATGGGTTTGATCCCCTGGGGCTCGGGAAACAGCCTAAGGACCTGAAGTGGTACGTCCAGGCCGAGCTCGTGCACTACCGGTTCGCCATGGCAGGGGTTGCCGGCATCCTCGGAACTGATGTAAGCTGCTCACCTAGGATTTATGAGAAACCAGGATATGAGACATGAACTATACAATCTCAACGCCAGCAAAGTCATATACAACATATCAGCTCCATAAGAGCATCTTAGGATTTCATTTTCCAAGATTGATAGCATTCTTTCCACATTGAAGCATCCTTGCTTACAGAAATCAAACATGAAATCAATGTCTTTAATGCTTCGCTGTGCTTCTATCATATCACATGGTATAATTGGTGTATTTCTGTGTAGTTGATCCGTGTATCAGGACTCGGCAACCTACCAGTATGGTTTGAAGCAGGTGCCACAAAATTTGACTTCGCCAACACCACAACACTCTTCTTTGTCCAGCTTCTCTTGATGGGGTAATTCGACATCCAACTGAAACATTTACTCAGAATTTGTCCAGTAACTCAGAAGTTTTAAATGGTGTATACTGTAATGACTTGAAACAGAAAAACCTTATGGCATATGACCTTTTCTATGTGTGACGTTTATGTAAAGTTAGTTTTCTCTTAAAAAAATCATCCGTCGATAAGCTGAATTAGAGGGAAATTCATGGAAAGTGAACCAGCATACAAACCATAGTAATAATCCCAGTGAACTAGCTCTATAGACTAGCATACATGTTATTTAGAAACAAGGGGTTTGCCATGCTACACCAGATTCCTGACTAATTTTATCTATTTTACTTGGTCTTTTGATTTGAAACATCTATATATTCCTCATAAACATATTGGTTTTACTACCAGCAGTAGGTGCTTTCTTTGTTCTACATCTGGGATTTCAGTAAAAAAAATGTTTAACCTTTAGTGAATATGCACAGTACCAAGACTTTGTTCTGCAGCTCGCACCCTGCATCCGTAGTGAGAGGGCCTAGGCTGCTCTATGCGCGTCGTCGTCTTAGCCAGTTGTGTTAATCGGTGGAAATGCGACAGGGCCACGCCTTACTAGTAATCTTGTTGATTGCCTCTGAACCTGAATGAACAGCCTTGCTCGTTCAGTTCTGTGTGTCCATATGATTTATGCTTTGCTGTTTTATCCTGTTGTTCCTTTTGATCCCTGTGACTGTTGCAATCAACTCTCACCTGTACCATGATGCTAACTGGTAAATTAGGACAAGAGATGTTTCTATTTGCACTGCTCATACTGTACATACTGTGATTCATCTGATGGGTTTCTTGCACCTGCAAATGACAGCGTCATGATGTTGTCAACGGTGTGGCTGAGGCAGAAGGTGTAAGCAAATATGATGCAGGTGAAGCTGCTGCAGACCAGAAAGGTGAACACATGTTCGCCTGTATTAAGATATTTTCAGTAATTTAATGCTGAAATGATATCCTGTAGCGAACTGGGATTATGGTCTGTCTCTTAAATTGTCTTTGATCTTGTCCATAATGCTTCCCTGCAGAGCATAAAGGTTCAACAACCATGAAATCCTAGTTGAGGGCGTGCGAGACTAGGATATAGCCAGTGACCGGGGGCAAGGGAAGCGTGCGTAGGTGCTTTCTTTGTTCTCAATCTTATTGTTGTGTGTTATTATCTTGAATACATTTCTCTTTTAATTTATTTTCAATCTTCCAAGCCTGGACATAGTTATTGTATCTTATTATCATCTTTGGAAGTGGCCGGACCCTTCCGCGAACCCTGTGCAAGCAGGAGCTAACTAACAAGTTTTCACTTTCTCGACTGGGTGCAGGGTGATTGATGAGGGATACTGCGGCCCGACGGGAGTTGTGCTCTTCAACTACTCGGAGGCAGACTTCACCGTGAAGCCCCGCGACCGCGTCATACAGATGATCGTCCAGGTGATTGCGACGCAGGAGGTCCCCGGGGTGGAGGACCTCGACGCCACCGTCCAGAGGTCGCCGAGGTGGAGGACGACGCCACCATCCGGAGTTCGTCAAGGTGGAGGACCTCGACGCTTTGTACATACATCTAGGGAAGTGGTCTGGTTAGGTTGGTGGTGAAACGCTAGGGAAGGTACCAACCTTTTGTTGATGGTTGTGTGTGTCCTCGGGATCTCTTCGAGTTGAGATGTTGAATGTTGCATCCATGAACACTGCAAGTGTTAAGATGGTTCTGTGAAATTTATTTTGCACTAGACGTGTCTCTGATCTCCATTCATGAATACTGCATCTATTTTTATTTTTTTAATTCCTAATTTGCCACTAGTAGCGTTGGCAAAAAAGTGCCCTACTAGTATTTCGGATACTAGCAGCGCTGTTATGAAACAGTGCTACTACTATGTCCATATAGCAGTAGCGTGGGTTAAACCGCGCTATTGCTAAATGTTAGCTGTAGCGCCTTACTAGTAGCGCACATGCCCGCGCTACTAATAGGCCCAAAACACGCGCTGCTGCTAGCCTTTTCCCTAGTAGTGGTTGTTGGATAGGTTTGCAAGATAATAAAGAGCACGTAAATATAAACTAGGGACTGATTAGATAAAAGCGATAAAGTAAATGTAGCGAGTGTGGAAAACTGGTGGTAGGAGTTGTGAAATTGTCCCTAAGAATTGAGTACTTTACTAGACCGATAGCAAGTTTTATGTGGGAGAGGCATAAGCTAACATACTTTCTCTTCTTGGATCATATGCATTTATGATTGGAACTCTAGCAAGCATCCGCAACTACTAAAGATCATTAAGTAAAACCCAAGCATAGCATTAAAGCAACAAGTCCCCTTTATCCCATACGCCACAACCCCCTTACTCGGGTTTATGCTTCTGTCACTCAAGCAACCCACTATAAGTGAATCATGAACGTATTGCAACAACCTACAGCGGGAATCCCTCACACTTGCGCGACACGGAGGGCACAATAGGACAGCATCATAGCCACAAGTAAATTAAACCAATCATAGCAATCCGTCAATCACCGATAGGACAACAAAAATCTACTCAGACATCATAGGATGGAAACACATCATTGGATAATAATATGAAGCATAAAGCACCATGTTCAAGTAGAGGGTACAACCGGTTGCGGGAGAGTAGACCACTGAATATAGATGGGGGAAGGTGATGGAGATGTTGGTGAAGATGATGACGGTGTTGGTGTAGGTCGCGGTGATGATGATGGCCCCCGGCGGTGTTCCGGTGCCACCAGAAGGAAGGGGGGAGAGCCCCCCTTCTTCTTCTTCTTCTTCCTTGACCTTCTCCCTAGATGGGAGAAGGGCCTCTGGTCCATGGTCTCCATCGCGCTCGTCCCTCCGAGATTGGTTCTGTCTCTCTGTCTCTCTCTGTTTCTACTTTTTTTCGATTCTGCCCTTTCACCATTTCTTATATATCCGGAGATCCGTAACTCCAATTGGGTTGAAACCTTCGCCCAGATTTTTCTTCGAAAATTAGCTTTCTTGCGGCAAAAGAAGAGCATCAACTGCCTTACGGGGTGCCCACGAGGGTCAGGGGTGCGCCCTCCTGCCTCGTGGCCCCCTTGGGCACCGTCTCGCGTTGATTTTTTCCCAAAAATTAAAAATATTCCAAAAATAATCTTCGTCCGTTTTTATCCCGTTTGGACTCCGTTTGATATTGGGTTTTTGCGAAACATAAAAGATGCAACAAACAAGAACTGACACTATGCACTGGATCAATATGTTAGTCCCAAAAATAGTATAAAAGGTTGCCAAAAGTATATGAAAGTTGAATAACATTGGCATGGAACAATCAAAAATTACAGATACGACAGAGACATATCAGCATCCCCAAGCTTAATTCCTACTCGTCCTGGAGTAGTCAAATGATAAAAAGATAATTTTTGATGTGGAGTGCTACCTAGCATAATCTTGATCATATATCTAATCATGGCATGAATATTAAGACACGAGTGATTCAAAGCAATAGTCTATCATTTGACATAAAAACAATAATACTTTGGGCATCCCAACAAGCAATCATGTCTTTCAAAATATCAATGCTAAAGAATGCTATCCGTACAAAATCATATAGTCTTTTACGCTCTCTTTTCTTAACACAAGGTACCCATCATGCTCATCCCGGTGTCAGCCAAGCAATTGGTTCATACTTTTTAACGCGCTTCAGCTTTTTCAACCCTCACGCAATACATGAGCGCAAGCCATGGATATAGCACTATAGGTGGAATAGAGTATGATGGTGGAGGTTTATGTGGAGAAGACAAAATGGGAGAAAGTCTCACATCGATGCGGCTAATCAACGGGCTACGGAGATGCCCATCAATTGATGTCAATGCGAGGAGTAGGGATTGCCATGCAACGGATGCACTAGAGCTATAAGTGTATGAAAGCTCAAACTAAAACTAAGTGGGTGTGCATCCAACTTGCTTGCTCATGAAGACCTCGGGCGTTTGAGGAAGCCCATCATCGGAATATACAAGCCAAGTTCTATAACGAAAATTCCCACTAGTATATGAAAGTGAAAGCATAGGAGACTCTCTATATGAAGAACATGGTGCTACTCTGAAGCACAAGTGTGGTAAAAGGATAGTAACGTTGCCCCTTCTCTCTTTTTCTCTCATTTTTTTAGTTTTTTTTATTTTTTTTTTATTTTTTTGGTTGGCTTCTTTGGCCTCTTTTTTTATTTGGGCTTCTTTGGCCTCTTTTATTTTTCATAAAGTCCGGAGACTCATCCCGACTTGTGGGGGAATCATAGTATCCATCATCCTTTCCTCACTGGGGCAATGGTCTAATAATGATGATCATCACACTTTTATTTACTTACAACTCAATATTACAACTCGATATCTAGAACAAAGCTATGACTCTATATGAATGCCTCCGGCGGTGTACCGAAATGTGCAATGATCTAGCGTAGCAATGACATAAAAAACGGGCAAGCCATGAAAACATCATGCTAGCTATCTTACGATCATGCAAAGCAATATGACAATGAATGCTCAAGTCATGTATGATGGTGATGAAAGTTGCATGGCAATATATCTCGGAATGGCTATGAAAATGCCATGAGGTAGGTATGGTGGCTGTTTTGAGGAAGATATAAGGAGGCTTATGTGTGATAGAGCGTATCGTATCATGGGGTTTGGATGCACCGGCGAAGTTTGCACCAACTCTCGAGGTGAGGAAGGGCAATGCACGGTACCGAAGAGGCTAGCAATGATGGAAGGGTGAGAGTGCGTATAATCCATGGACTCACATTAGTAATAAAGAACTCATATACTTATTACAAAAGTTTATTAGCCCTCAAAGCAAAGTACTACTACGCATGCTCCTAGGGGGGAGGTTGGTAGGAGTTAACCATCGCGCGGCCCCGACCTTCACGCAAAGATAAACAATCAAAATATAATGTGCGCCAATTTGGTTGCATAGTTAGTAGACCATATGTGCATGCTTCGGGAATCACAAACCTTAACACCAATATCCTTACTAAACACAACCATTTACTAGAACCTCCCACATATTATCTCTATATCGCAAAACTATTGCAAGGAATCAAACATATCATATTCAGTGATCTACAAGTTTTATGTAGGATTTTATGATTAACCATGTGAATGACCAATTCCTGTCATATCTCTAAATATATATAAGTGAAGCAAGAGAGTTTAATTCTTTCTACAAAAGATATGCCCACGCTCTAACAAATATAAGTGAAGCAAAAGAGCATTCTAAAAATGGTGATTTTCTATGTGAAGAGAAACAGGCAATCCAAACTTCAAATGATATAAGTGAAGCACATGAAGAATTCTATAAAGCCATACTCAAAAGATTTAAGTGAAGTGCAAAGAGCATTCTATAAATCAACCAAGGACTATCTCATACCAGCATGGTGCATAAAAGAAAAGTAAAAACTAAATGCAAAAGACGCTCCAAGATTTGCACATATCGCATGAACGAAACGAATCCGAAAACATACCGATACTTGTTGAAGAAAGAGGGGATGCCTTCTGGGGCATCCCCAACCTTAGACGCTTGAGTCTTCTTGAATATTTATTTGGGGTGCCTTGGGCATCCCCAAGCTTGAGCTCTTGTCTCTCTTCCTTTTCCTCATATCGAGACCTCCTCGATCAAACACTTCATCCACACAAAACTTCAACAGAAAACTCGGTAAGATCCGTTAGTATAGTAAAGGAAATCACTACTCTAAGTACTGTTGCAAACCAATTCATATTTTTTTTTGCATTGTGTCTACTTTAATATAACTTTTCCATGGCTTAATTCACTGATAGGAATTGATAGTTTCATCAAAACAAGTAAACTATGCATCAAAAACATAATCTGTCAAAAATAGAACAGTCTGTAGCAATCTGAACATTCACTATACTTCTGGTACCCCAAAAGTTCTACCAAAATTAGGAAAAATGAACAGTTTTTACAGCAAGACGGTGCAAAAAGTTTCAGAACCGTTTGATGTTCCAGTAAAAAAAAATGTAAAATCACGCACTACAGCCAAAGTTTTTGTCATGCACATTACAAACCAACAAGCATTGTAAACATCATAAAGGCAAACCTTGGCACATTATTTTTATAATACAATGGAATTGTACAAGGGGATAATTGTTCTGTGATGAAAAGTTTCTGTAATTAAGATTCACAAAGTTTCCTTGAGCATGAACAAAGTTCAAGGAGCTCCCCCACTTCAACATTGCTTGTCTTTCTCACTTTCACTTTCCTTTTTGAAAAGTTTTGGGTTCCCCTCTTTATTTTTTTGTTTTTAGACTATATAAAAGCACTCAACAGAAATAAATGACTCTCTAAAACTTTCGGGTTGTCTCCCTGGCAGCGCTTTCTTTAAAGCCATTAAGCTAGGCATATAGTGCTCAAGTAATGGATCCACCCGGATCCCAAGGTATATCAAAGCCAATTTTAATTAACAATGATTTGTGATTTATTAGTGAGCACAAAGTAACATATATCATGCAACAACAAAGTCTAACTCTCTTCCTATGCATCGGCATGTCATAAAAGAACAATTCATGCACACATAGTAAAGGCCAATGCATAGTATAAGCAGTTTCTTGCAATTCTACCGTGTTGGAAACATAGAGAGGTGGAGATACAGTTCCTCTCTCATAATAATTGCAAGTAGGAGCAGCAAGCACATGCATATTATATCTATCAAAATCATCATGTGTAGTAGTAAAATGCAACCCATCAATATAATCCTTAATAAGGGCAAACTTCTCCGATATAGTGTAGTTGGGAGAATTCAGAAAGATAATAGGACTATCATGCGTGGGTGCAATAGCAACAATTTCATGTTTAACATAAGGAACTATAGCAAGTTCATCTCCATAAGCATCATTCATATTGGCATCATGGCCACAAGCATAGCAAGCATCATCAAAAAGGGGTATTTCAAAAGAATCAACGGGATCATAACAATCATCATAACAATCATCCTTCGGTAAGCACGAAGGGAAATTAAACAATGTATGAGTTAAAGAGTTGCTGTCATTAGAAGGTGGGCACGGGTAGCTAATCCGCTCTTCCTCCTTTTGTTCTTCGCTCTCCTCATCATCTTTTTCATCCAATGAGCTCACAGTTTCATCAATTTCTTCTTCCATAGACTCCTGCAAAATATTAGTCTCTTCTTGGAGAGTGGAGACTTCCTCAATAAATGCATCAATATCGGAATTTAATTCATAATTCTCATAGCAATATTTAAGTATAGCAAAATTTTCAAGTGTGTAAACAACATCATCAAGATTTTCACACTATTTAAACAAAGATTCAATCTCACAAGCACCCATAAAAGCAACAAATTCTTCTATTTCTTCCACATCATAGTAATCATATATACTATTGATGTCTACTACACAACCTTCTTCTTGTAGACGTTGTTGGGCCTGCAAGTGCACATGTTTGTAGGACAGTAGCAAATTTCCCTCAAGTGGATGACCTAAGGTTTATCAATCCGTGGGAGGCGTAGTATGACGATGGTCTCTCTCAAGCAACCCTACAACCAAATAACAAAGAGTCTCTTGTGTCCCCAACACACCCAATACAATGGTAATTTGTATAGGTGCACTAGTTCGGCGAACAGATGGTGATACAAGTGCAATAAGGATAGTAGATATAGGTTTTTGTAATCTAAAATAATAAAAACAGCAAGGTAACTAATGATAAAAGTGAGCGTAAACGGTATTGCAATGATAGGAAACAAGGCCTAGGGTTCATACTTTCACTAGTGCAAGTTCTCTCAACAATAATAACATAGATAGATCATATAATAAGCCCTCAACATGCAACAAAGAGTCACTCCAAAGCCACTAATAGCGGAGAACAAACATAGAGATTATGGTAGGGTACAAAACCACCTCAAAGTTATTCTTTCGGATCAATCTATAAAAGAGTTTGTACTAGAATAACACCTTAAGACACAAATCAACCAAAACCCTAATGTCACCTAGATATTCCATTGTCACCTCAAGTATCCGTGGGCATGATTATACGATATGCATCACACAATCTCATATTCATCCAACCAACATAAAAGTACTTCAAAAAGTGCCCCAAAGTTTCTACCGGAGAGTCAAGAACGTGTGCCAACCCCTATGCATAGGTTCATGGGCGGAACCCGTAGGTTGGTCACCAAAACATACATCAAGTGGCACATGATATCCCATTGTCACCACAGATAAACACGGCAAGACATACATCAAGTGTTCTCATAAAAGACTCAATCCGATAAGATAACTTCAAAGGGGAAACTCAATTCATCACAAGAGAGTAGAGGGGGAGAAACATCATAAGATCCAACTACAATAGCAAAGCTCGGGATACATCAAGATCGTGCCATAGAGGGAACACGAGAGAGAACATGAGAGAGAGAGAGATCAAACACATAGCTACTGGTACATACCCTCAGCCCCGAGGGTGAACTACTCCCTCCTCGTCATGGATAGCACCCGGATGATGAAGATGGCCACCGGTGATGGGATCCCCCTCCGGCAGGGTGCCGGGAAGGGCTCCCGAGAGGTTTTTTGTGGCTATAGAGGCTTGCGGTGGCGGAACTCCCGATCTATCTTCTGTTCTGGAAGTTTTACGACACGTAGGTATATATGGGTGCAAGGGGTACGTCGGTGGACCGAAGGGGGGCCACGAGGCAGGGGGGCTTCCTTCCAAAAATAACTTCTCCAGTTGATTTCGTTCCATTTTGACTCCATCTGATATTCCTTTTCCTCGAAACACTGAAATAGGCATAAAACAGCAAATCTGGGCTGGGCCTCCGGTTAATAGGTTAGTCCCAAAAATAATATAAAAGTGGATAATAAAGCCCAATATTGCCTAAAACAGTAGATAAAGTAGCATGGAGCAATCAAAAATTATAGATACGTTGGAGACGTATCAAGCATCCCCAAGCTTAATTCCTGCTCGTCCTCGAGTAGGTAAATGATAAAAAGAGAATTTTTGATGCGGAGTGATACTTTGGCATAATTTCAATGTAAAACTTCTTAATTGTGGCATGAATATTCAGAACCGAAAGATTCAAGACAAAAGTTCATATTGACATAAAAATAATAATACTTCAAGCATACTAACTAAGCAATTATGTCTTCTCAAAATAACATGGCCAAAGATAGTTATCCCTACAAAATCATATAGTCTGGCTATGCTCTACCTTCACCACACAAAGTATTTAAATCATGCACAACCCCGATGACAAGCCAATCAATTGTTTCATACTTCAACATTTTCAAAACTTTTTCAATCTTCACGCAATACATGAGCGTGAGCCATGGATATAGCACTATATGTGGAATAGAATGGTGGTTGTGGAGAAGACAAAAAGAGGGAAGATAGTCTCACATCAACTAGGCGTATCAACGGGCTATGGAGATGCCCATCAATAGATATCAATGTGAGTGAGCAGGGATTGCCGTGCAACGGATGCACTAGAGCTATAAGTATATGAAAGCTCAATAAAAGAAACTAAGTGGGTGTGCATCCAACTCGCTTGCTCACGAAGACCTAGGGCATTTTGAGGAAGCCCATCATTGGAATATACAAGCCAAGTTCTATAATGAAAAATTCCCACTAGTATATGAAAGTGACAAAATGAGAGACTCTCTATCATGAAGATCTTGGTGCTACTTTGAAGCACAAGTGTGGTAAAAGGATAGTAACATTGTCCCTTCTCTCTTTTTCTCTCATCATTTTTTTATTTTTTTCTTTATTTGGGCCTTTTCTCTTTTTCTTTTTTATGGCCTCTTTTTTTCTCTTTTTTTTGTCCAGAGTCTCATCCCGACTTATGGGGGAATCATAGTCTCCATCATCCTTTCCTCACTTGGGACAATGCTTTAATAATGATGATAATCTTATTTTTCTTACAACTCAACAATTACAACTCAATACTTAGAACAAAGTATGACTCTATATGAATGCCTCCGGCAGTGTATCGGGATATGCAATGAATCATGAGTGACATGTATGAAAGAATTATGAACGGTGGCTCTGCTACAAATACGATGTCAACTACATGATCATGCTAGCAATATGACAATGATGGAGCGTGTCATAATAAACGGAATGGTGGAAAGTTGCATGGCAATATATCTCGGAATGGCTATGAAAATGCCATGATAGGTAGGTATGGAGGGTGTATGATACCGGTGAAAAGTGCGCGGTATTAGAGAGGCTAGCAATGGTGGAAGGATGGAAGTGCGTATAATCCATGGACTCAACATTAGTCATAAAGAACTCATATACTTATTGCAAAAATCTACAAGTTATCAAAGCAAAGTACTACGTGCATGCTCCTAGGGGGATAGATTGGTAGGAAAAGACCATCGCTCGTCCCCGACCGCCACTCATAAGGAAGACAACCAATAAATAAATCATGCTCCGACTTCATCACATAACGGTTCACCATACGTGCATGCTATGGGAATCACAAACTTTAACACAAGTATCTCTCAAATTAACAACTACTCAACTAGCATGACTTTAATATCACTACCTCCATATCTCAAAACAATTATCAAGCATCAATCTTTTCTTAGTATTCAACACACTCACAAGAATTCTTACAAATCTTGTATGCTTAGCATATTATGATTATTTAAGAAAATTACCATGCTATTTAAGACTCTCAAAATAATATAAGTGAAGCATGAGAGTTCATCTATTTATTCAAAATAAAACTCCCCCATGCTCTAAAAGATATAAGTGAAGTACTAGAGCAATAACAAAAACTACTCCGAAAGATATAAGTGAAGATCAATGAGTAGTCGAATTATGCAACTATGTGAAGACTCTCCCATTTAATAATTTCAAATCTTGATACTTTATTCAAACATCAAGCAAAGCTAAAGAAAAATACATTGCAAGGATAGCACAACTCATGTGGAGAAGCAAAAACTTAGGCTCAACCGATACTAACGGATAGTTGTCGAAGAAGAAAGGTGGGATGCCTAACGGGGCATCCCCAAGCTTAGATGCTTGAAACTTATTGAAATATTATCTTGGGGTGCCTTGGGAATCCCCAAGCTTGAACTTTTGTGTCTCCTTAATTCCTCGCATATCATGGTTTCTCTATTTCTCAAAAACTTCATCCACAACAAACTCAACAAGAACTCGTGAGATAGGTTAGTATAAACCAATGCAAAACCTTATCATTTTATACTGTAACAAATCAATAAAATTATTATTCAACATTGATTACTAAATTCCTCTGCATATTTGATACTCCTATCCTCAAATAGAATCATTAAACATGCAAAAATATGCAAACAATGCAACCATAACAGCAATCTGCCAAAACAGTATAGTCTATAAAGAATGCAAGTTTCATCAAACTTCCCTAACTCCAAAAATTATGAAAAAACATTCCCACTGCATTAAATTTATCATAGCTCATTCTGCAAAAACTTTCAACATTATATCATGCTCTGACTTTTCTAGGGAATTTTTGCAACAGCGGTAAACTTTCTGTTTTCAAACAGCAACATGTATACTAGCAAAATAAGCATGGCAAAGGCTATCCTTGACTTTTTTATTGAAACTAAAGATGCAAAACATTATTCTAAATAACAGCAAACGAAAACTAACAAAAGGAAAAGACACTCCAAGAAAAACACATATCATGTGGTGAATAAAAATGTAGCTCTAAGTAAAGTTACCGATGAACGAAGACGAAAGAGGGGATGCCTTCCGGGGCATCCCCAAGCTTAGACGCTTGGTTATCCTTGAATATTACCTTGGGGTGCATTGGGCATCCCCAATCTTAGGCTCTTGCCACTCCTTATTCCATAGTCCATCAAATCTTTACGCAAAACTTGAAAACTTCACAACACAAAACTTAACAGAAAACTCGTGAGCTCCGTTACCGAAAGAAAACAAAACACCACTTCAAGGTACTGTAATGAACTCATTCTTTATTTATATTGGTGTTAAACCTACTGTATTCCAACTTCTCTATGGTTTATAAACTATTTTACTAGCCATAGATTCATCAAAATAAGTAAACAACACAATGAAAACAGAATCTGTCAAAAACAGAACAGTCTGTAGTAATCTGTAACTAACGCAAACTTCTGGTATTCCAAAAATCCTACCAAATTAGGAAGTCCTAATAAATTCGTGTACCAACCCAGAGCAAAAATACTCAGATCAGAAACACGTTTCTGTGAATTAAAAAAACTAATTTACTGGGTGTAAAAGTTTCCGATTTTCAGCAGGATCAACACAACTATCACCGTAAGCTATCCTAAAGGTCTTACTTGGCACTTTATTGAAATAAAAGCTATAAAACATGATTATTACAGTAGCATAATCATGTGTACACACAAAAACAGTAAGGATAAATATTGGGTTGTCTCCCAACTGGCGCTAACGTTTAATGCCTTTCAAGCTAGGCATGATGATGACAATGATGCTCACATAAAAGATAAGAATTGAAACATAACGGGAGCATCATGAAGCATATGACTAGCATATTTAAGTCTAACCCACTTCCTATGCATAGGGACTTTGTGAGCAAACAACTTATGGGAACAATAATCAACTTGCATAGGAAGGTAAAACAAGCATAACTTCAAGATTTTAAGAACATAGAGAGGAAACTTGACATTATTGCAACTCCTACAAGCATATGTTCTCCCTCATAATAATTTTCAGTAGCATCATGAATGATTTCAACAATATAACCAGCACCTAAAGCATTCTTTTCATGACCTACAAGCATAGAAAATTTACTACTCTCCACATAAGCAAAATTCTTCTCATCAATAGTAGTGGGAGCAAACTCAACAAAATAACTATCATATGATTGAAAATTAAGATCAGGTTGACAAGTTTCAAGGTTATGATTATTCTTTAAAGCATACATGTCATCACAATAATCATCATAGATAGGAGGTATGCTTTCATCATAGTAAATTTGGTCATCAAAGCTTGAGGGACAAAAAATATCATCTTCATCAAACATAGCTTCCCCAAGCTTGTAGCTTTGCATATCATTAGCATCATGGATATTCAAGGAATTCATACTAACAACATTGCAATCATGCTCATCATTCACATGTTTTATGCCAAGAATTCTATGTAATTCTTCTTCTTTGGCACAATTTTCCTTCCCATCATTTTCACGAAAGATATTAAAAAGGTGAAGCATACACTACTAGAAAACCCCTACTAATGGCGCACCTAGTATGGCCATTAATGGCGCATCTGTGGTGCGCCATTAACAGCACGCCATTAGTAATTTTTACTAATGGCGCACCACCTGGTGCGCCATTAGTATCTGGTATACTAATGGCGCACCGCGGGTGCGCCATTAGTATAGGCCAGGGTGCGCCATTAGTATGCCTCCCAGGGGCCATGTATATCCAGGTGCTTTGGCATACTAATGGCGCACCACCACTGGATGCGCCATTAGTAACCATGGCATATTAATGGCGCACTTACCAGTGATGCGCCATTAGTATGCTTTGTCATACTAATGGCGCACTGTCATGTGATGCGCCATTAGTATGAATATTAGGTTTTTTTTTATTTTCTGTTTTTTGCACAGGTTACAAAATGTATAATTTGACAAAATATAGACAGCACACATCAACAACAGATTCATCGAATACAATAGAAGATTAGTCTTTGAATACAATTCATCATATTAGTCTTCGAATACAATTCATCATATTAGTCTCCGAATTGAAAAGACCGAACAAAGATAGAACATTATATTACAAGTCTCGGGACCGCGAGTAGCGAGTTTGTCTTCACATTACAAGTCGATATCGATCATCTAAACTACCATCACATAGAAGAGAGCTGCGGTCATCACGATGAGCATCATCACGATGAAACTCGTCTTCATCCGGTTCCTCCAACGCTCCCTCCCCTCTCCCGCTAGATAGCGGGCGTATCTAGATTCGGCCTCGGTCCTAGTGGTGTACCCTTTGTAACTGTTACCGCTGAATCGGTGAACCTGTCTCCGACACTCCTCCCAGTCATCGTAGACTCCGGGAACCTTACCCTTGTACACGACATACGTCGGCATCACTATGCACTAGCCAAACGAAATGTTAGTACCAATTCACAGACAATACATAAGCAATATATAATTATGCAACAGAACGATCGGAAGAGAAAAGCAAGACATTAATAGCATCGATTACATCTAAGTTGAACGACTCTCGAAACCAAAGAGACATACTACAAGTTCATTAAAGTTTAATTACAACATGAGCCAATCGATGTTTTAGAACTAGACACAGCATCACTGCTTTCGACTCGACTCAAGGGACTGGAGCGTGGATGAAGCCGCCGTCTATCGTGGGAGTCATGAAATAACGGTCGTTGTCAGCCTGCATTTGTAGCATTGTGTCGATGTCACTGTTGGACGGTTCATTTCTGAGGTAGAACTGCCCCGAGGTACGAAGGACATCTTGATGGATGATTTCCGCAAACTCCGACTGGATGCGAAAGAATTCTTGTCGGAGGTCCGCGTCCTGGATTGCCGACACGCTCGCGGCCCAATCTTTGAGTTTACTCGGTAGCAGAAGTTGATGATGGTCCCGTACGATCGCCCGCATGTGATGGATGGCGTAGTAGGCACCCTTCTGACCGCCAGGCGGCTGCTTGACGCAGCAGAACGTCGTATTGTGGGAGAACACGTGCTTGCCGTACTTACGAATAGGCCTGGTGAAGGTGCCTCTAGATTTGGCGTAGCCGGGGAGAACATCATCAAGAACCTTCCTGACATTTGTGTAGTCTACGTTCGACTGACGGTCCGGGTCGAAATACGTGGCCATGGAATATTTGGGGCTTAGGAGGATGAGCGTGCAACGTGTGTCACTGCAGAAAACATGGAATGTTAAAAGAAAAACGATCGAAATGTTAGAATTCATATGTTACGGGCTGGTTGAGGGGAGGACTTACTCGGGAAAGTAAGGCACGAGGAAGTTATCCTTATCTTGGTTTGCCAGAATGACGCCTTCGAGGTAAGAACTCGCGACTTGTCGGTCCCCAGCGCTGCCCAAGATCTTGGCACGCATGTAGAAGGGGTCGACTATCACGATGTCCGGGGTCTTGTCGCGAATGATCCGCATCTCCATACTCAGCGAAAATAGCCGAACAAAGGTGTAGTACAGCGGATGAAGGTTCTACATAGCGTGGATGTCATCGAAACGCAGGACGATCGTACGCCCGATGGAGTTATCCACAAAGCCCTTGCCCTCTGGCACCTTGGCCGCGAAAACTGGGTATGCCACATCCTTCTCCCTGAGACGCCGCTTCTCCAAAGAAAGAACACTGTCATGCAGACTCCGCATAGCACCGGTTGCAGCATTGAGCATATTTGTCAGTAGCATCGCCCTACCCGCCACATGCACCCTCCTCGAGATATCCTGCGGTGAAGGTGGCCCGTCCTGAGCACGGATCGTACTCGGTGCCGGCTGGCTCGCACCCTTCTTAGTCTTTCTTTTGCGTGCCTTCTTCTTCTCCTGTAATGGGACCGAGTTCTGCTCACAGACCGCCCTCATGAGTGTGTTGGGGCTGATAATATTTCGCACCTCGCCTATCTGAGGCTCGGTGAAGTCGGCAGCTGGAGGCGTCTCCTGAGAGCTGAACGTCAGATGGCGCCTGTTGCAACTTGGCTTCTCCGCGGTACCAGCTAGATCACACACGTCTTTTGTTGGGTTTGGTTCGTGAGAAGGAGGCCCCATGAAGTCGCCATCGTACCCATGATCGGCAAAGTACTGATCGACGTTGCCAAATGTATCATCGTCGTCGTCGTCGTCGTTCTGATCCTGTGCCATATGCATGTTTGGATCCAGTGGCATAGGGATGTCCGACACCGTTACGGCGGTCTTGCCATGGGGCCGACTTGGCGCCGGCACGACTTGCGGTGTTGTCTTTGGGGTGGTGTCCCCCGCCCCCAAACGAATCTGGCTCTTCGGCCAAAGCAGGGGCCAGCTCAGGCAGGCGCTGAGGGTCATCACGTCTTCATCGTCGGCCCCGACGGGTCGAATCGGAGGTAACAAGTCATCGCAGCCTGGCAGCACCCGAACCAGTTGAACCCTAAACAAGTTGGGTGGCATCTGGGTACCGTGGAACAAGGGGTTGCCCGGTTGAACGATTTTGCCCTTGGCGACATCGACCAACTCGTTGTTCACGAAGTGGAGGAGAGTGCACGGAACGTCGGCGGCGCCCTGCGAAAACATGTAGGGCGTCAGGGATGCCCAGTCAAAGGCAAGGAGATGAAGTCCTTGGCCGAGAGAGGCTTAATTAGTTACCGTGATGATGGCGTCGAGCTCGGCTAATGTCGACGCACCGCCAACGGCGGGCGTGCAGTTGACGGAGGTGCCGCTTGCTGCAGAGGTGCCGGCCGGCGTACACCCGGGTGCATTAAGCTCCCGTGCCGGCGTCGGAGACACCAATGTCGCCTCCGCTGGAGGCACCAATGGCCCCGCCATCGCATTATGCGAGTTGCTGGCCGTGAAGCTAGGAATCGGGGGCGGCCCCTGTTGGCCGCCCGCAATCCACGCACTCAACCCCGAGATCAAGGTAGGCACAAGGGCGGTGATCGTCGCTCCGAGTCGTTGTTCCACTTGCTCTTGGACAATCTCCGGAATCCGCACCACCTGTGCCTTGAGTTCTTGAACCTCTCGCGCCTGGCTTTCCGAGCTGGTCTTTTTCTCCTTCCGCACACCAGTGGTATAGTATGACCCCCATTTTGTCGACAAGCCTTTGCCGGCCACACGACCAGCTGGCGTCGGCTTACTGAGCTTATCCTTGTTCTTCATTACATTCAACCCCCTATTTAGAGTGGTGTCCCAAGGGTTGCTCTTAGTCGACCCCGTGCTACTGCTTTCAGTCGCCTGCGAAAGGAATGTGAACCATTTAGAAATTTGGCTTCATTAATTAGAATGCAACCATATGGAGCTAATTACGCGGGGGTGTATTCCTTACCAGAACAAGCTCAAGCTTCCTGGTCTTCGGATCCGTGGTAAGCTCCTTTGTTTTCGGGTCCTTCTTGTACCGGGCCCTGACAAAGTTCCTGGTCTGCTTGTCACCGTATTTATCGAAGAGGGGCGGTAGGCCTTGCTCGGCACGGTCCGCCTCCTCCTTGTCCCATATAGGCTCCGCCACTCTGTAACCGTCGGGACCGAGTGTGTGTTCCCCTATGTTCAGCTCCCGCATTTGTTTCCCCCACTCACTTGATTGGGAGCTTGCGGTGCTCGAGCAATTGATCTTGAAGTCGTTGTAGTCATCTTTGGTGATCGAAGGATTTTTCTCGTTGATCTTCTGATAACTCTCACCTTTCTCGATCATTCTCTTCACATTGCTTTTCCAAGTAGACAGGGCCTTGCTCATCTTCGTGAGGGCAGCATTGTTCACTTTATTCCCTTTGAGGCTTGTGTTTTCAAATTCAGCGGGGAACTTGTATCGTTCGTGCAGCTTCATGAAGAGGAGGTTGCGCAAATTCCCTCGGTCAGGATGCCTCAGGTTCTCGGTGTTGATCGAGACGGTGCTCCGGACAATGCACCCGAGCTGAAGCGAGTACCCCTTGACTATTCGTTTGGGCGCCGTTGGATTCCCGTTGGAGTCCACTTCAGTAACTTCCTCCTTGAGGGTGCGGAGCACGATCGGGCGCCGGTCCTTCCGTTGCCTCTTCGGTTGGCTGCCATCTGTGCGTGCGCCGCCATCATCAGTGGTGGCATCCTCGGCGGCACCATCAGTGGTGGCATCAGTGTGGTCATCCTCGGCGGCACCATCCGTGGTCTCAGGATCGGTGGGGAAGGCGGCGGCCTCATACAAGTGAGGTTGTTCCTCCATCTCCTGGGACAGCTCCCAGAATGCCTTGCCGCCCGAACCCCCGGCCTCATCGTTGTGGGCCATGTTTCTCTCTAAATAGAAACAAAGTTTGGTCAAAAAGTTGGTTATTGTCAAGGAACAAGATCATGGTCTCATCATTTAGGGTTTGTCGACACCGAGGCATCCTAAAATCTGAGCTTTTATCATTGAGGGTTTTTCGACGCCGAGGCACCCTAAAAGCCTAACCTTTCATCATTTCGGTTTTTATCGACACCGAGGCACCCTAAAAGCCATGCATTAGTCACAAGTACGCCAGGGCACTTGATCCTACTTAATTAACTACTAAGATACCCCGGCCCATGCATTAGTCACAAGTACCCCATATGTCCTATTTTTAGCAAAGTCATGCTAAAATTCACGGAAAATTTCAGCATGACCTTTGCTAAAAATAGGACATATGGAGTACCCGAATTTGCCGGAACGGAAGTTAATCGACATTCCGGCAAACTCAAGGGCCTCTCGGGGTACCTGCAAAATCATTATCCCAGGTGGACATGGATGCAATGTCACATGTCACATGGATCCCACACCCACAGGAGCTGGTGAAGCTTCATGTGTATTTCACGAAAACCAGCCTGACTAAAGAGCTTTATGTAGAAAACAAATCACTCCACCAGCTCACACAGGATCATCCCTCTAAGCAATTACTCAAAATGGGCACTAGCAGCAAAATGAACATTTTACAATCTGAACTTTTTTTTGTCTTCTATGTGCTCATTTAACTTTGATCCAAATAGTATCAAAGTTCTTAGAAACAAGCAGCTCTTCTAACAAAGAACAGTAAAAATGGGGCTTGCCTTAAGATGGGAAGTAAAGTTGCAAAAACTATCACAAAGAACAGTAAAAATGGAACATAGCTCAGCATTTGTATTGATAGGAACAAACATAAAATCAAACCATGGGCATCTACTAGGTAGACCAACATAAAATTTTGACTGGAGTTACATAAGGGGAAATTGATGTGATGAATGGCAGTTTGGGAGCTGAGCTGATCATGTCCATGTATTCTAATTCTACAGTAAGATGGCATTGCTGTTGGTACCAATTTATTTGTTCACAAAGATACATTTTTGGTAATGCATAGACAACATCACCTTTTATTTATCATGGTTGGTTCTGTTCCATAATTATATCAGCCCAGAGTGTCTTATTAGATATCAGACTGAATTGTAATGCACCCATTCTAAAACTTTAAGTGAAAATAACCCTTGGTGTTTGATATGCATAACAATGAAAGATGTTGGTTCACATCTTTTACTGATAGTTTGGTGGTTTTATTTTTCTAGCCCACCGTCAATCACTTGGTAGCCATGATAGAGAAACCGCGGGGCAAATAGTGTGAGTAGCTAATAAGGGCTCAAAAAAAGACTTTAATATGTCTGATGATCCAATGGATTGGTATCTATCATCTGCTACCAACATGTATTTTTTTTGAGAGAGATGGACTACCAACGTGTATTATGCTATTTAATTAAAGCTCATGCCATGCTTATCTTACATCAGATTTATTTATTCTAAGCTATAATTATTTGCCAGTTGCTTGGCAGTACGTACTAGACATTGTGGCATCATGCATGCTGCGTGAGGTGAGGTGAGAGCTCAACTACCATGGGCATCAAACATAAAATTTTGACTGGAGTAACAGAGGCATAAAAGTAGAAATTACAGGTTTCTGAATCTGAACTTTTTTAGTTAACAGACTAACCCAAGCACCTTTTCTGGCATTATATTCAACATATATGAGATGAAACAAATCGTATGACGCATAACTAGTCTGATGGGATTCTAAAAAACATACATCTGATTCCTAGCAGTCAGATCGATTATTTTGCTTCTAAGGTCAGAGGATCATGCTGATTAAGGTTCTGTTTTTTAAACCAAGTTACACAAAGAAAATGCACCTAAGCACCAAGAGGAACTGTTACAACTCCATAAGGTATATCCAAGTCACTGCTACTCATATTCAAAAAACCTAACTCCAATATAACCAGAAAGATTGTAAAACATTATATCTCCCTGCTGACACGAACTGAAAGCGTAACAAAAATACCATCTTCTTTTGTTGATGCGTTGGTGTTTTAGAGTAGAGGTAAGAAAACCGGAGACCATATATGTAGTTTCTAACATATGCAAGATTACTTAAAAATTGGAGATGCAAGATAGTAGTATATAGAAGAAGAAACAAGAGAGAGATGCAAGATAGTAGTATATATAGGTGAGTCAACCTATTATTCTAGGTAGCTGCCTTGCTAGTGATTCGGTGTCGTCGCAACTGGATCCCTCCCACTCGACCTGCCATCTTCTACAAGGAAAAAGTAGCAGCTCAGTCAACCACCATATAATTATACAAGGAAAAAAATGCTACTTGGCACAAGTGTTCAGCAATCACCGCACCAATAAGAAAGAACAGAGGACAGTACACAAAATCGTTTGCTAATTCTCAGAATCTCTGCAACAATGCCTTAGTCAATATTCTTGCTTGATACAATTGTTCTTGGAATAATATATCAACAAAGAGAAACTCCCCACACATTTGATCTTGGTACAGACACAAGTGAAAGAATCTGTTATATATATTGGCCATAGCTTACACCAGAACAGTAGCAACTAAACTCTGATTACTCATTTGGTTGAACCAAAAGTCAAACTGAAAAAATCGAAACAAGGATCGATAGTACGCTCAGTTTCACTTAAGATATAAAGTATGGAAACTCCATGTTTACCAGCTTTGCAGTATAGACAGAGCATATTGAAATTTTGCAGCATAGACAACACAGTTGATAGAAGCTAAATCCAAAGACCAATGCTCAGACCGCTAGATACTAATACTCTTAATACAATAAAAACTGGGAGTGCAAAGCAGAGTAATTGGATACAGACCAATGCATCGACATGATCTGATATTGTATCAATGGAACAAGAGAAACAAAGAATTTGCTAAAATGGCGTGTCACACGCAGACCAGATGATACAGTTTCCAATTCAGCAATTCAACAAACAAAGAATTCTGCATCTAATCAACTACTCTAGGTATGTACGTACATGGCAGACAAAAACACCTAGCAATAGCAACAAGAGAACATAGTTTCGTCCCTTAGGAAAAAAACACGCCAGAGCATGAGAGATGGAGAGAGCAGAGAGATAGAGAGAGAGGGGGGGATGATACCTTGACGACCTCCCCTGATGGCGTGGGTAGTAGGGTCGGGGCAGCGTCCCGGGAAGAACTAGGCACACGCGGTCCGAGGTGCGTGCAGCCTGCGCGCGAGAGGAACCAGCATCATCAGGGAACCTTGACGGCGGCACAATCGAATCGAACAAAGGGGGAGGGGAGGAGAAGAGGACCTTGCGAGACCTTCAATGGCGGGGTCGCGGGAGAGAAGAAGCACGCGAGCAGCGGCGTGGTCGATGGGAGCAGCTCGAGCAGAGGTGGCGGCGGATCTGGCCGGCGTCGAGGGCGGGGGGGCGGCGGCGTCGGGAGAGGAGAGGGGAAGGGGATCGAGG
>NC_041383.1:124933290-124982552 GCF_002162155.2 Triticum dicoccoides | reverse complement strand
AAAAATATCATCAAACAGTAATGCCGGTGGAGCGGGGGAGGGTGCGGGGGGTCGGTGGCGGCGGTTGAGTAGGGGAGGGGTGCGGGGGGTCGGCGGCGGCGGTTGAGTAGGGGAATCGAGGGTGCGGGGGGTCGGCGGCGGCGGCCGGTGGACCGGGGGGTGCTCGGCGGCGAGGGGGACCGGATCTGGCGAGGTGGGATAGCGATCGAGATGGAGGGGGATCGAGATCGAGTGTCCATGAAATTTAAAAATATTCATGATAGTTCAAAAAGTGCCCATGAAATACAATCGAGAAATGAAGGCTACGATTTAAATACAATCGACCTTAGCTAGCTATCTGTTAACAATCTTCTTGCCCTTCTTTTTTGCAAATGGAGTTCTTCTGTGGAACGGACGTCCTTTAGGTAGGGTGGTCCTGCTTCTTCTTGTGGTGTATGCTGCTACTTCATCATCGTCGTCATGTTCGATCCTCGGGTCGCCGTACTTGTCGAAGTCTTGCTCATTGGCTACTCCATCCATTCCGATGATCTTCCTTTTGCCTCTCCTCACGACAACACGACTGGTCTTTGACGGGTCGGTAATGAAGAAGCATTGGTCCACTTGGGAAGCCAGTACCCATGGCTCATTTTTCGCGGTGACGTTTGCGCCCGCGGTCTTGGATTTGGCTTCGGGTATAACCATGGTGGTGAAATACCGGTCTTCTTTTAGGACGCTCTTGGCCCATCTGACACGGAACATCGGGACCTTCACTCCAGCGTAGCTCAGCTCCCAGATCTCCTCGATCCTTCCGTAGTATCTGTCCTTGTCGTTACCGGTGTAGGATTCCATCGTTACCCCGGAGTTCTGATAACCATCGCTCTTCATGTCCTTGGCCTCGGTGTAGAATGTCTAGCCGTTGATATCATACGCCTCATAGGTCATCAGGTTGTGCTCGGCGCCCTGTGACAAGGCGAATATGAGTTGTTCTTCCGCGGAAGAATCCTCATGTAAAGGGTACGACAGAAGCTTCTGCTTGAACCAATGCGTGAAACATGAGTTGTGCTCTTTGAGTATATCTCTGTCCGTCCTCTGTTGGCCTCGGTCATTGTACGTCTTCTTAATAAAGGTTTTGTGCTCTACCACCCAAGGATCGACCACGTCTATGTGTTGTAGTGCGACTAGGTTTGCTCTTTCAAAGTCGGCGAGTCGACCCTCGAAGTCGACATGCATTTCGCGGTGACCCTCACGGTGACCCCATCCAGCGAGCCTGCCGAGGTGCCTGTTGACGGGCAGACCAACGGGGTTCTCGATGCCTAGATAATTCGTGCAGTAGGAGATGCACTCTTCGGTCAGAAAGCCCCTGGCTATGCTTCCCTCTGGACGTGACATGTTGCGAACGTATCCTTTGATGACACCATTCATCCTTTCGAACGGCATCATGCTGTGCAGGAACGTCGGCCCGAGTTGGATGATATCCTCCACTATATGGACCAGCAGATGCACCATAACGTCGAAGAATGCGGGCGGGAAGTACATCTCAAGCTCGCATAGTATCACCACGATCTCTTCCTGTAGCCTTCTGAGTTGCCTCACGCCAATCGACTTCCAAGAGATGACGTCGAAGAAGTTGCATAGGCCAAATAGCGTTTCACGGACGTGCGCGTCCATGATCCCATGGATTGCAACTGGAAGTATCTGCGTCATCAGCACGTGACAGTCGTGAGACTTCATCCCGCTGAACTTCTGCTTCGCTAGGTCTAGGTATCTGCTTATCTTCCCCGCGTAACCGTAAGGAAGTTTTACTCCTAGGAGGCAGGTGAAAAACTGCTCGATCTCCTCCTGGCTTAGAGTGAAGCACGCGGGAGGGTAGTCATTTCCGGTCTTCTTGGCCTTTTTGCCTTTGCGACGACTTTCTGTGTCCTGCTGCGCCTCATCATCATCATCATCATCGTCATCATCATCATCATCATATATAGCGTGAAGCTCCTGCCTGATGCCCACTGATTTCAGGTCTGCCCTTGCTTTCGGCCCATCTTTGGTCCTCTCTGGCATGTTGAGCAGGGTACCAAGCAGACTCTCACACACGTTCTTCGTGATATGCATGACATCAAGGCTGTGAGGCACACGGTGGATCTTCCAGTACGGCAAGTCCCAGAAAACAGACCTCGTTTTCCATACCTTCAGCAGCAGCTCTGGTGCCTTTTGCTTCTTTCCCGGCAGTGGGCAGTCTTTCCAATTTTTCAACAGCTTGTCTATTTCCTCGCCGCTCCTCGTACACGGGCGTTTTCGGGGTTCGGTTTCACCATCGAACACATCCTTGCGTTTCCTCCACGGGTCATCGTCGCGAAGCCACCTTCGATGTCCCATGAACACGGTTTTCGAAGACCCGGGATCTCTATCTAGCTGGCGATACGTTGTGTCATCCATGCACCTTACGCATCCAGAAAATCCGTGGACTACCTGCCCCGCAAGATATCCGTAACCGAGATAGTCGTGCACCGTCGTGAGCAGTGCGGCTCTCATAGGGAAATATTCTTTCTCTGCGGCATCCCACGTATTGGCTGGCGTTTTCCACAGCGTGTCAATCTCCTCTTTCAGCAGCCCCAGATACAGATTGATGTCGTTCCCTGGTTGTTTCGGCCCTTCAATTAGCATACTCATGTGAATGTACTTCCTCTTCATGCACAACCAGGGGGGAAGGTTGTACATCCACACGAACACAGGCCAGGTGCTATGTGTGCTTCTCTGGCTGCCAAACGGATTGACTCCATCGGTGCTCGCGCCCAGCATGATGTTCCTTGGATCGTTCCCAAATTCTGGGTATTCGAAGTTCAACACTTGCCACTGGCTCGCATCCTTAGGGTGACTCAGCATCTTGTCTTTTTTATCTATCTCCGGATCATTTGCGTCATCTTCTCGCTTCTTCTCCTCCCTATCCGCGTGCCAACGCAGGAGCTTTGCTACCTTAGGGTCCGCGAAATACCGCTGCAGACGAGGAGTGATCGAAACGTACCACACCACTTTTCGAGGAGCTTTCTTCCTCTTCTTGTATCGAGTGACACCGCACACCGGACATATGGTAGACTCCGCGTGCTCGTCCCGACAAATGATGCAATTGTTCATGCACACGTGGTATTTCACGTGCGGTAAATCCAGAGGACACACGATTTTCTTCGCCTCCTCCAAACTGGTCGGGCACTTGTTCCCCTTGGGAAGACGTTCGTGCCAGAATGACATGTTCTCGTCGAAGCATGCGTCGGTCATTTTGTGTTTTACCTTCATCTCAAGAGCCATGAGCTTTACTTTCAGGAGGGTATCCTCGGGCCTGCATCCTTCATACAATGGAGTAACCGCGTCTAACTCAAGTTGATCCATCTTGGCTTTTTCTCGGGTGGCAGCTCTTGCGTTATCTGTCTGCTTGAGAAGCAGCTCTTGAATATGAGGGTCCTGCACCCAGCCCATCGATGGTCCAGCGTCGTCTGCTCCGCCGGCATCATCATCATGTCCGGCATCTTCTACGTGATGATTGTGTACAGCATCACCGTCGTGATCATCTCCTGGGGATTCTTTGTCTTCTCGCCCCCCCGAGCCGCGGTGGTTGTCTTGCTGCCCTTCCTCATTTCTTGCCTGGCCCCCATGGACGACTTCGTAGTCATCTTCATCACCTTGTCACCGATAGCCATCCATGAAACCACGCAAGAGCAGGTGGTCCCGCACCTGCCCGGAATCCGGGTCCACAATAAGGCTATTCAGCTTGCATCTTCGACATGGACATCTTATCTCCGTCTCGTTCTTTTGAAGAATCTCGGCCTTCGCGGACCTCAAAAACCTATTCACGATGCCTTCGGTCATCGTGCGGACCATGGTCGCCTGCGGGGTAGAGCAAAACGATATTTTAGAACCAAGAAAAAATTTGGCATGACTTTCCCTAAAAATAGGACCAAAAAGAATGCTTAATGCCAAAATTCTCGCCGAAACAGAAATGAATCAACATTCCGGCAAAATATTGGAAACTATCGCATTTCAAATACCGGTACACCTCCAAACACAAACACATATGCAACACCACAAACATATGCAACACCACGAACATACATAGATCTAGCTAGGCCATATAAAGTGCATGTGCACATTGTTGTAGGGAGAACAACATAAATATAGCTTCCCCCCTTACTTACCTAGCAAAACAAGGTAACTTAACCACTTAATTTGAATGAATCTATGGTGGAAATGAGGTGAAAAAGAGGAGGCACCCGAGACAAGGAGGAGGCGGTGGAGAGAATGAAGTGGGGAGAAAGTGAGTGTGGGAGGAGAGGCTGTCCAAAATATCTTGTTGCTGCCCATTTACTAATGGCGCACCAGCAACAAATGCGCCATTAGTAATCCAGGTTACTAATGGCACACCCCCTGGTGGTGCGCCATTAGTACTTTTCCAAAAAAAGGAATAAAAACAATAATAAAAAAAATAACATTAGTGGCGCACCTTCTGGCTGGTGCGCCATTACTAGTTACAACTAGTAATGGCGCACCACCAGTGGATGCGCCATTAGTATGTTTGGACAGGCGCACTAGTTCAAAAAAAAATTGGTACTAATGGCGCACCGTGGGCAGGGTGCGCCATTAGTAGTTTCAACACTAATGGCGCATCAGAAGGTGGTGCGCCATTAGTATATACTAATGGCGCACCACATGTCTGGTGCGCCATTAGTGTCATTTCCATCTATAGCCCTTTTCCTAGTAGTGATATGAGACAAACTCAATTCCATTTTTTTGTAATTTTCTTTTATAGACTAACTAGTGCTAAAACAAGAAACAAAAAGATTCGATTGCAAGATCTAAAGATATACCTTCACTTACCTAGCCTCCCCGGCAACGGCGCCAGAAAAGAGCTTGATGTCTACTACACAACCTTCTTCTTGTAGACGTTGTTGGGCCTGCAAGTGCACAGGTTTGTAGGACAGTAGCAAATTTCCCTCAAGTGGATGGCCTAAGGTTTATCAATCCATGGGAGGCGTAGGATGAAGATGGTCTCTCTCAAGAAACCCTGCAACCAAATAAGAAAGAGTCTCTTGTGTCCCCAACACACCCAATACAATGGTAATTTGTATAGGTGCACTAGTTCGGCGAAGAGATGGTGATACAAGTGCAATATGGATAGTAGATATAGGTTTTTGTAATCTGAAATAATAAAAACAGCAAGGTAACTAATGATAAAAGTGAGCGTAAACGGTATTGCAATGATAGGAAACAAGGCCTAGGGTTCATACTTTCACTAGTGTAAGTTCTCTCAACAATAATAACATAGATAGATCATATAACAAGTGCTGAACATGCAACAAAGAGTCACTCCAAAGCCACTAATAGCGGAGAACAAACGTAGATATTATGGTAGGGTATGAAACCACCTCAAAGTTATTCTTTCGGATCAATCTATAAAAGAGTTCGTACTAGAATAACACCTTAAGACACAAATCAACCAAAACCCTAATGTCACCTAGATACTCCATTGTCACCTCAAGTATCCATGGGCATGATTATACGATATGCATGACACAATCTCAGATTCATCCAACCAACATAAAATTACTTCAAAGAGTTCCCCAAAGTTTCTACCGGAGAGTCAAGAACGTGTGCCAACCCCTATGCATAGGTTCATGGGCGGAACCCGCAAGTTGGTCACCAAAACATACAACAAGTGGCACATGATATCCCATTGTCACCACAGATAAACACAGCAAGACATACATCAAGTGTTCTCATAAAAGACTCAATCTGATAAGATGACTTCAAAGGGGAAACTCAATTCATCACAAGAGAGTAGAGGGGGAGAAACATCATAAGATCCAACTACAATAGCAAAGCTCGGGATACATCAAGATCGTTCCATAGAGGGAACACGAGAGAGAACACGAGGGAGAGAGAGATCAAACACATAGCTATTGGTACATACCCTCAGCCCCGAGGGTGAACTACTCCCTCCTCGTCATGGATAGCGCCGGGATGATGAAGATGGCCACCGATGATGGGATCCCCCTCCGGCAGGGTGCCGGGAAGGGCTCCCGAGAGGTTTTTGGTGGCTACAGAGGCTTGCGACGGCAGAACTCTCGATCTATCTTCTGTTCTGGAAGTTTTACGATATGTAGGTATATATGGGTGCAAGGGGTACGTCGGTGGACTGAAGGGGGGGCCACGAGGCAGGGGGGCTTCCTTCCAAAAATAACTTCTCCTGTTGATTTCGTTCCATTTTGACTCCGTCTGATATTCCTTTTCCTTGAAACACTGAAATAGGCATACAATAGCAAATCTGGGCTGGGCCTCCGGTTAATAGGTTAGTCCCAAAAATAATATAAAAGTGGATAATAAAGCCCAATATTGCCTAAAACAGTAGATAAAGTAGCATGGAGCAATCAAAAATTATAGATACGTTGGAGACGTATCAACCATTAGCATAAGAAGCCAATGTTTCATTATCATTAAATTTGCATGAAAAGGAAAGGTGTGGAGCCTTCATCCTAGAGCAACAAGTATAATCATATCTCAAGCATAGTTAACGAGCATACCAATGCAACATATGAATTTGATCCCATAATAGTTTCCCTTTTTGTGTAAAGGGATAATCCCTAAAGTATTCACGTTGATACAACGTGTCTTCCATAACATAATTTAATAGGATTTTCTCAGGACTATCAAAGTAGTACATAATATCTTTCACATAATGAGCATCGAGGGTTTTAGGAGGTTCCCCATCTCCATGAGTAACAAGTACACCTAATTTTTTTTGGTATTTCGTATTCCGTATCCATAACTAAAGATAGAGAAAAAGTAAGAAAAGAAAATAAAAATTACTTAGTGATAAAGCAAACAAGCACACACGAGAATATTCACCCCACGCTATGACTCCCCGGCAACGGCGCTAGAAAAAGGTCTTGATAACCCACAAGTGTAGGGGATCAATTGTAGCCTCTTTCAATAAGTAAGAGTGTCGAACCCAACGAGGAGCTAAAGTTCTATCGACCACTGATACAACTCTATGCACGCTTGACGTTTGCTTTACCTAGAACATGTATGAAACTAGAAGTACTTTGTAGGTGTTGTTGGATAGGTTTGCAAGATTATAAAGAACACGTAAATATAAACTAGGGGCTGATTAGATAAAGAAGCGATAAAGTAAATATAGCGAGTGTGGGAAAGTGGTGGTAGGAGTTGTGAAATTGTCCCTAAGCAATTGACTACTTTACTAGACTGATAGCAAGTTTTATGTGGGAGAGGCATAACCTAACATACTTTCTCTTCTTGGATCATATGCACTTATGATTGGAACTCTAGCAAGCATCCACAACTACTAAAGATCATTAAGTAAAACCCAACCATAGCATTAAAGCATCAAGTCCCCTTTATCCCATACGCCACAACCCCCTTACTCGGGTTTATGCTTCTGTTAATCAAGCAACCCACTATAAGCGAATCATGAACTTATTGCAACACCCTACAGCGGGAATCCCTCACGCTTGCGCGACACGGAGGGCACAATAGGACAGCAACATAACCACAAGTAAATTAAACCAATCATAGCAATCCATCAATCACCGATAGGACAACGAAAATCTACTCAGACATCATAGGATGGCAACACATTATTGGATAATAATATGAAGCATAAAGCACAATATTCAAGTAGAGGGTACATCGGGTTGCGGGAGAGTGGACCACTGAATATAGATGGGGGAAGGTGATGGAGATGTTGGTGAAGATGATGGTTGTGTTGGTGTAGGTCGCGGTGATGATGATGGCCCCCGACGGCGTTCCGGCGCCATCAGAAGCAAGGAGGAGAGAGCCCCCTTCTTCTTCTTCTTCTTCCTTGACCTTCTCCCTAGATGGGAGAAGGGTTTCCCCTATGGTCCATGGTCTCCATGGCGTGGGAGGGGCGAAAGCCTAGATTGGATCTGTCTCTCTGTCTTTCTCTATTTCTGCTTTTTTTTATTTTGCCCTTTCACCGTTTCTTATATATCCGGAGATCCGTAACTCCGATTGGGTTGAAACCTTCGCCCAGATTTTTCTCTGAAAATTGGCTTTCTTGTGGAAAAAGAAGAACATCAACCACCTTATGGGGTGCCCACGAGGGTCAGGGGCGCGCCCCCTGCCTCGTGGCCCCCTTAGGCACCGTCTCGCGTTGATTTTTCTTCCTAAAAATCACAAATATTCCAAAAATAATCTCTGTCCGTTTTTATCCCGTTTGGACTCCGTTTGATATTGGGTTTCTGCGAAAGATAAAACATGCAACAAACTGGAACTGGCACTGGGCACTGGATCAATATGTTAATCCAAAAAATAGTATAAAAAGTTGCCAAAAGTATATGAAAGTTGAATAACATTGGCATGGAACAATAAAAAATTATAGATACGACGGAGACGTATCAGTAACCGGCATGTAATCACGACTGCTCAGGACATATAAGTACCTATAGTCACTATCAATGAAATAAATCTATTCACTTCAATCTTTCTGTTTCTCTTCGCGTCATCAGCACTGCTCGAACCAGAGAATAGGCTACAAGAGAGAAAGAAAGGTGAGAAGAGATGGATTCCCTGCCGGACCTTGCCTTTGCTTTCGCTCGATTTCTGGCAAGGGAACGCCAGGACTTCCGTTTTCCTCACCGGACTTTTGGTCCGGCTGCTGCTCGTCGCCGGAACTTCGGCCACCGCCGCCAGCGTCGCCTGAACAGGAATGGCAGCCTCCACCGTGCAATGCACCATATCGCGCTCCTCTTCATCGCTATGGTTCTGGTGGTGGCCTCCTTCGCCGCCACGCCAATAGACAGCGCCTTCACTGTGGTCACCGCCGGGTGCACCGCAGCAACTCTCCTGGAGCTCCTGGACCGAGTACCAGGGCGGATGCGCCCAGGGAAGACGTCCTGGTCATGCCCCAAGAGGCTGCTGCCACACCAAATGCTGTCGACGAACAGGTTGCTGCAGGGGTCGGGATCGAGTATGAGGATGAGGCCTCTGCCTCCAACATCACCACGGATGCCGCGGAACCGCCGCCTTCTCCGCCGGTGTATGCGTCCATGGAGTGGATGCTTGCCGGACCAAGCGTCAGATGGCTCGTCGATGACCCAGATCGCTACTTCTCTGACGAGGAACTCAAGGCGCTGCCTCCGATGATGTGCTCTTGCCCAGGCTACGGCTATAGGTCGAGGCTCCCGTCCCCGACGTCATTCGACGAGGACCCGAAGCACTTCAACCCACCGGGCTACGATCCACTGCCGAAGTTCTGCTCCCCGCCGGCTGCAGTCCCTCTGGACGTGCTCAAGCCCCAACTTGTCATCAACCTCCTGCCGAAGGTGATGACGGAGGAGATCGAGGCCGCTGTGCTGACGGTCGCTCTCCCAGCATTCCCCAACCTCAACCTCCCAACATGAGATGTGGAGGAGGAAGAGCACCAGGAAGCAGCACCGTCATCAGCACTCCCGACACGCTCACCGGAAGCCCGTGTGCTACTACGCCACATTGCATCCGCCATGGCTGCTCGCCCCACTAGAATCCGCGTGGGCACCTGGTCGCCTGAGGCACTCCGCCTCACCGGCCGTGTCACAGATCTCCGCCTCCAACCTCCCCTCCTCCTTTGCGGAGGGGCCGCTCCGCTGCTGAAGGTGCCGGCCGTGGGCGCCGGCGTGGAGCAGGGTCAGTGGCACTAGCGATTTTCTTTGAAGGCAAAGCATAGCTTTATAGATTAACTATGGTTGGGCATATCGCTCAACACACGATCAGCCACAGTGGGCGGTACAGTTGTGGTCCACTCCATACTGGTATCTGGTAAACACATACGACCTATTTGAGCTAATTCATGCGCAACAGAATTTGCCTCACGCCTACAAGCTCTTACAGTGAACTTTGTAAACCACAACTTAAGTTGGAGTTTGATGTCTTCGATCACCGCAACATAAGGTGAGGAGTCGGCCTTCCAAACGTCCAGAGCATCAGCAAGCAACTGAGAGTCAGTTTCAAAAACCGCTCGAGTGACACCAACGTCAGCTGCTATTTGAACCGTTGCAGCCATCGCACCAGCCTCAGCAGCGAAGGCATCCTGAATGTTGTCTTGTCGACCGGCTTGAGCTATTATCACATACCCCTCGTCGTCTCTGGCCACCACTCCCCATCCTCCAATGCTGCCACCAGGTGTAAATGCCCCATCAAGGTTGAACTTGATCTCCCCTCGAGCAGGTACCTGCCAACTAGCTGTGGTATTTTTACCTGACGATGAGTATACCTCCTCATACTCCATTGCATCACATTTTGCTCGCCGTACGATCTTTGGTGTAGCGATTGGTAGCTCCCCTTCTCGAAGTTTGTTCCAGTTGTTCCACCAATGCCACCAAAAGATTATAATAAGCATCCTTTTCCTTTCATGCAGCTCCCACAATTTATCCAGGATTGCATGCACCCCCTGATGCTCTCGAGCTGCATGCGCTCGTGCTCCAGCCCGAGTGCTCGCCACCCTTCCTTCACCAACTTGCATTTTATGAACAGGTGCGCCCCATCTTCCTCTGGTCGCCCGCAGCTGAAACAGCTAGAGCACTCTAGCCTCATACCTCTCCTCTTTAGATTAGTGCATAGTGCCAAGGTTTGAAGCTTCATTATCCAAATGAACATCTGCAGCTTTACTGGACACCGCATTTTCCATATGCGCTTCCAGGTTGGATCATCGTGGCTCTCCAACTGTCTCGCAGCCGCAGAGCTCATTCCAGGGGCCCTGGTTTGTACTTGATTGCACAACTCCACCTGGAGCTTATAGGCGCTTTTGACTGAATGTTCCCCTTTTGAATCATAATGCCACGCGGTGAAGTCATCTACTCCCTCCCTTAGCGGAATGCTTAGGATATGTTTCGTGTCCTCTTCACAAAAGGTGTCTCGAACAAGCTCTTCATCCCATTTCCCAGTAAGTGGGCTAATTAGCTCACTGACCATTGTAAGGAGGCTGGCCCCACATGATGTGATGACTCTCCTAGACCACGGTTTCGGTATCCAAGGATCCGACCAGATGTTCACCTTGGATCCGTCCCCAATCCTCCATATATATCCGTGCTTCACTAGTTCCAGCCCATGGAGAATGCTCGGCCAAGCATATGAGATACCATCGTGGGCTTCCGCTTTGAGCATAGACCGTCCGGGAAAGTACCTTGCCTGCAAGATCTTGGCACAAAGGCTATCCGGGTTTTGAAGGAGCCGCCACCCCTGCCGTGACAGCATGGCTATGTTGAAGCTATGCATGTCCCTAAAGCCCAGCCCGCCCATTGATTTCGGCTGAGTTAGCTTCTCCCAACTTATCCAATGCATCAGATGTTGCTTGTCTTGTTGGCTCCACCAAAACTTACCTATGAGTGTGTTCAGTTCTGCACAAAATGTCTTGGTCAGGTCGAAGCATGACATGGTGATGTCTACTACACAACCTTCTTCTTGTAGACGTTGTTGGGCCTGCAAGTGCACATGTTTGTAGGACAGTACCAAATTTCCCTCAAGTGGATGACCTAAGGTTTATCAATCCATAGGAGGCGTAGGATGAAGATGGTCTCCCTCAAGCAACCCTGCAACCAAATAACAAAGAGTCTCTTGTGTCTCCAACACACCCAATACAATGGTAAATTGTATAGGTGCACTAGTTCGGCGAAGAGATGGTGATACAAGTGCAAAATAGATGGTAGATATAGGTTTTTGTAATATGAAATAATATAAACAACAAGGTAACTAAAGATAAAAGTGAGCGTAAACGGTATTGCAATGATAGGAAACAAGGCCTAGGGTTCATACTTTCACTAGTGTAAGTTCTCTCAACAATAATAACATAGAAAGATCATATAACAAGGCCTCAACATGCAACAAAGAGTCACTCTGAATCCACTAATAGCGGAGAACAAACATAGAGATTATGGTAGGGTACGAAACCACCTCAAAGTTATTCTTTCGGTTCAATCTATAAAAGAGTTCGTACTAGAATAACACCATAAGACACAAATCAACCAAAACCCTAATGTCACCTAGATACTCCATTGTCACCTCAAGTATCCGTGGGCATGATTATACGATATGCATCACACAATCTCAGATTCATCCAACCAACATAAAAGTGCTTCAAAGAGTGCCCCAAAGTTTCTATCAGAGAGTCAAGAACGTGTGCCAACCCCTATGCATAGGTTCCCAATGTCACGAAACCCGCAAGTTGATCACCAAAACATACATCAAGTGGCACATGATATCCCATTGTCACCACAGATAGTCACGGCAATACATACATCAAGTGTTCTCATAAAAGACTCAATCCGATAAGATAACTTCAAAGGGGAAACTCAATTCATCACAAGAGAGTAGAGGGGGAGAAACATCATAAGATCCAACTACAATAGCAAAGCTCGGGATACATCAAGATCGTGCCATAGAGGGAACACGAGAGAGAACACGAGAGAGAGAGATCAAACACATAGCTACTGGTACATACCCTCAGCCCCGAGGGTGAACTACTCCCTCCTTGTCATGGATAGCGCCGGGATGATGAAGATGGCCACCGGTGATGGGATCCCCCTCCGGCAGGGCACCGGGACGGGCTCCTAAGAGGTTTTTTGTGGCTACAGAGGCTTGCAGCGGCGGAACTCCCGATCTATCTTCTATTCTGGAAGTTTTAGGGTACGTAGGTATATATGGGTGCAGGGGGTACGTCGGTGGACCTCCGGGGTGCTCACGAGGTAGGGGGAGCGCCCAGAGGGGGGCGCCCCCACCCTCGTGGGCAGCCCGGGACTCTCCTGACGTGCACTCCAAGCCCATCTGGTTGGTTTCCTTCCAAAATTAACTTCTCCAGTTGATTTCGTTCCGTTTTGACTCCGTCTGATATTCCTTTTCCTCGAAACACTGAAATAGGCATAAAACAGCAAATCTGGGCTGGGCCTCCGGTTAATAGGTTAGTCCCAAAAATAATATAAAAGTGGATAATAAAGCCTAATATTGCCTAAAACAGTAGATAAAGTAGCATGGAGCAATCAAAAATTATAGATACGTTGGAGACGTATCAAGCATCCCCAAGCTTAATTCCTGCTCATCCTCGATTGGGTAAATGATAAAAAGAATTTTTGATGCGGAGTGATACTTTGGCATAATTTCAGTGTAATTCTTCTTACTTGTGATATGAATATTCAGATCTGAAAGATTCAAGACAAAAGTTCATATTGACACAAAAATAATAATACTTCAAGCATACTAATCAAAGCAATCATGTCTTCTCAAAATAACATGGCAAAAGAAAGTTCATCCCTACAAAATCATATAGTTAGGCTATGCTTCATTTTCGTCACACAAAGATGTTCCCAACTTATATACCCCCGATGACAAGCCAAGCAATTGTTTCATACTCAAATAATCTCAAACCTTTTCAACCTTCACGCAATACATGAGCGCGGGCCATGGATATATCACTATGGGTGGAATAGAATATGATGATGGGGACTGTGTGGAGAAGACAAAAAAGGAGAAAGTCTCACATTGATGAGGCTAATCAACGGGCTATGGAGATGCCCATCAACTGATGTCAACATGAGGAGTAGGGATTGCCATGCAACAGATGCACTAGAGCTATGAATGCTCAACAAAAGAAAACTAGTGGGTGTGCATCCAACTCGCTTGCTCATGAAGACCTAGGGCATTTGAGAAAGCCCATCGTAGGAATATACAAGCCAAGTTCTATAATGAAAAATTCCCACTAGTATAAAAAGACAACTTATGATACTCACTACATGAAGAACAATGTGCTACTTTGAAGCACAATATATGAGACTCACTACATGAAGAACAAGGTGCTACTAAGTGTGGAAAAAGAGATAGTAGCATTGCCCTTTTCCCTTTTTTTGGGCCTTTTTTCTTTTGGCCTTTCTCTTTTTTTATTTCTTTATTTGGGCAATCCTGTAATAATGATGATCATCACACTTCTATTGATTACAACATAAGGATTACAACTCAAAACTTAGAACAAGATATGACTCTATATGAATGCCTCCGGCGGTGTACTGGGATGGTGCAATGAATCAAGAGTGACATGTATGGAAAATAATGCATGGTGGCTTTGCCACAAATACGATGTCAACTACATGATCATGCAATGGCAATATGACAAAAGTAATGTATGTCATGATGATGATGGTGGAAGTTGCATGACAATATATCTCGGAATGGCTATGGAAATGCCATAATAGGTAGGTATGGTGGCTGTTTTGAGGAAGATATAAGGAGGTTTATGTGTGATAGAGTGTGTCGTATCACGGGGTTTGGATGCACCGGCGAAGTTTGCATCAACTCTCAAGGTGAGAAAGGGCAATGCACGGTACCGAAGAGGCTAGCAAAGGCGGAAAGATGAGAGTGTGTATAATCCATGGACTCAACATTAGTCAAAAGAACTCATATACTTATTGCAAAGATTTAGAAGCCATCAAAAATCAAGTACTACGCGCATGCTCCTAGGGGATAGATTGGTAGGAAAAGACCATCGCTCGTCCCCGACCGCCACTCATAAGGATGCACAAGCCAGGTACACTTCATGTTTCAAATTTGTTACACAACTTTAACCATACGTGCATGCTACGGGACTTGCAAACTTCAACACAAGCATTTCTCAATTTCACAATTACCCAACTAGCACGACTTTGATATTATCACCTCCATATCTCAAAACAATTATCAAGCATCAAACTTATCTTAGTATTCAATTCACTCAAAAGAAAGTTTCACATATCTTGAACACTAATTATATTAACATTAAGCAAATTACCATGCTATTAACGACTCTCAAAATAATCTAAGTGAAGCATGAGTGCTCTAAAAGATATAAGTGAATCACTAGAGCAACAACAAACTACTCAGAAAGATATAAGTGAAGATCAATGAGTAGCTAAATAATTATGCAACTATGCGAAGACTCTCTCTCATTTAAGAATTTCAGATCTTGATACTTTATTCAAACATCAAGCAAGCTAAAGAAAACTACATTGCAAGGATAGCACAACTCATGTGAAGAAGCAAAAACTTAGGCTCAAACGATACTAACCGATAGTTGTTGAAGAAGAAAGGTGGGATGCCTAACGGGGCATCCCCAAGCTTAGATGCTTGAGACTTCTTGAAATATTATCTTGAGGTGCCTTGGGCATCCCCAAGATTGAACTTTTGTGTCTCCTTAATTCCTCTCATATCATGGTTTCTCTTTTTATCAAAAGCTTCATTCACAACAAACTCAACAAGAACTCGTGAGATAGGTTAGTATAAATCAATGCAAAACCTTATCATTTTCTACTATAACAAACCACTAACATTATTATTCAACATTGAATACTAAATGCCTCTGCATATTTAATCCTTCTATCCTCAAATAGAATCATTAAGCAAGCAAACATATGCAAACAATGCAAGCATAACAGCAATCTGTCAAAACAGTACAGTCTGTAAATAATGCAAGAGTCATCATACTTCCCTAACTCCAAAAATTATTAACTAAAATTCCCACTGTAATAAATTTATCAGAGCTCATTATGCAAAAAGTTTCAACATTATACCACACTCTGACTTTTCTAGGGAATTTTTGCAACAGCGGTAAACTTTCTGTTTTCAAACAGCAACATGTATAGTAGCAAAATAAGCATGGCAAAGGCTATCCTTGACTTTTTTATTGAAACTAAAGATGCAAAACATTAATATAAATAAAATCAAGCTAATACTAACAAAAGAAAATGACGCTCCAAGCAAAACACATATCATGTGGTGAATAAAAATATAGCTCCAAGTAAAGTTACCGATGGACGAAGACGAAAGAGGGGATGCCTTCCGGGGCATCCCCAAGCTTAGGCTCTTGGTTGTCCTTGAATATTACCTTGGGGTGCCTTGGGCATCCCCAAGCTTAGGCTCTTGCCACTCCTTATTCCATAGTCCATCGAATCCATAACCAAAACTTGAAAACTTCACAACACAAAACTCAACAGAAAACTCGTAAGCTCCGTTAGTATAAGAAAATAAAACCACCACTTAGGTACTGTAATGAACTCATTCTAAATTCATATTGGTGTAATATCTACTGTACTCCAACTTATTTATGGCTCATCCCCTCCGATACTACTCATAGATTCATCAAAATAAGCAAACAACACAATGAAAACAGAATCTGTCAAAAACAGAACAGTCTGTAGTAATCTGTATCAAACGTATACTTCTGGAACTCCAAAAATTCTACCACATTAGGAAGTCCTAAGAAATTCGTGTACCAATCCATAGCGAAAAGAATCAGATCAAGAGCACGTTTCTGTGAATTAAAAAAACTAATTTACTGGGTGCAAAAGTTTCTGATTTTCAGCAGGATCAACACAACTATGACCCTAAGCTATCCTTAAGGTCTTACTTGGCACTTTATTGAAACAAAAGCTATAAACCATGATTACTACAGTAGCATAATCATGTGGACACACAAAAACAGTAAGGATAAATATTGGGTTGTCTCCCAACAAGCGCTTTTCTTTAATGCCTTTCTAGCTAGGCATGATGATGGCAATGATGCTCACATAAAAGATAAGAATTGAAACATAATGGGAGCATCATGAAGCATATGACTAGCATATTTAAGTCTAACCCACTTCCTATGCATAGGGATTTTGTGAGCAAACAACTTATGGGAACAATAATCAACAAGCATAGGAAGGTAAAACCAGCATAGCTTCAAAAATTTAAGCACATAGAGAGGAAACTGGACATTATTGCAATTTCTACAAGCATATGTTCCTCCCTCATAATAATTTTCAGTAGCATCATGAATGAATTCAACAATATAACCAGCACCTAAAGCATTCTTTTCATGATCTAATAGAATAGAAAATTTACTACTCTCCACATAAGCAAACTTCTTCTTTATGGCATACGTATCATCACAATAATCATCATAGATAGGAGGCATGCTTTCATCATAGTGAATATGCTCATCAAAGCTTGGGGGACAAAAAATATCATCTTCATCAAACATAGCTTCCCCAAGCTCGTGGCTTTGCATATCATTAGCATCATGGATATTCAAGGAATTCATACTAACAACATTGCAATCATGCTCATCATTCACATATTTGATGCCAATCATTCTATGTAATTCTTCTTCTAGCACTTGAGCACAATCTTCCTTCCCATCATTTTCACGAAAGATATTAAAAAGGTGAAGCGTTTGAGACAAACTTAATTCCATTTTTTTGTAATTTTCTTTTATAAACTAAACTAGTGATAAACAAGAAACAAAAAGATTCGATTGCATGATCTAAAGATATACCTTCAAGCACTCACCTCCCCGGCAACGGCGCCAGAAAAGAACTTAGTTGACGGGGTGTGAGTGAGTGCCCTTTACCTAGCCTCCCCAGCAACGGCGCCAGAAAAGAGCTTGATGTCTACTACACAACCTTCTTCTTGTAGACGTTGTTGGGCCTGCAAGTGCACAGGTTTGTAGGACAGTAGCAAATTTCCCTCAAGTGGATGACCTAAGGTTTATCAATCCGTAGGAGGCGTAGGATGAAGATGGTCTCTCTCAAGCAACCCTACAACCAAATAACAAAGAGTCTCTTGTGTCCCCAACACACCCAATACAATGGTAAATTGTATAGGTGCACTAGTTTGGCGAAGAGATGGTGATACAGGTGAAAAATAGATGGTAGATATAGGTTTTTGTAATCTGAAATAATAAAACCAGCAAGGTAACTAAAGATAAAAGTGAGTGTAAACGGTATTGCAATGATAGGAAACAAGGCCTAGGGTTCATACTTTCACTAGTGTAAGTTCTCTCAACAATAATAACATAGAAAGATCATATAACAAGCCCTCAACATGCAACAAAGAGTCACTCTGAAGCCACTAATAGCGGAGAACAAACGTAGAGATTATGGTAGGGTACGAAACCACCTCAAAGTTATTCTTTCGGATCAATCTATAAAAGAGTTCATACTAGAATAACACCTTAAGACACAAATCAACCAAAACCCTAATGTCACCTAGATAGTCCATTGTCACCTCAAGTATCCGTGGGCATGATTATACGATATGCATCACACAATCTCAGATTCATCCAACCAACATAAAAGTACTTCAAAGAGTGCCCCAAAGTTTCTATCGGAGAGTCAAGAACGTGTGCCAACCCCTATGCATAGGTTCCCTATGTCACGAAACCCGCAAGTTGATCACCAAAACATACATCAAGTGGCACATGATATCCCATTGTCACCACAGATAATCACGGCAAGACATACATATGTGTTCTAATAAAAGACTCAATCCGATAAGATAACTTCATAGGGGAAACTCAATTCATCACAAGAGAGTAGAGGGGGAGAAACATCATAAGATCCAACTACAATAGCAAAGCTCGGGATACATCAAGATCGTGCCATAGAGGGAACACAGAGAGAACACGAGAGAGAGATCAAACACATAGCTACTGGTACATACCCTCAGCCCCGAGGGTGAACTACTCCCTCCTCGTCATGGATAGCGCCGGGATGATGAAGATGGCCACCGGTGATGGGATTGGGATCCCCCTCCGGCAGGGCGCCGGAACGGGCTCCCGAGAGGTTTTTGGTGGCTACAGAGGCTTGCGGCGGCGGAACTCCCGATCTATCTTCTGTTCTGGAAGTTTTAGTGTACGTAGGTATATATGGGTGCAGGGGGTACGTCGGTGGACCTACGGGGTGCTCATGAGGTAGGGGGGCACGCCCAGGGGGGGCCCCACCCTCGTGCGCAGCCCCGAACTCCCCTGACGTGCACTCCAAGCCCATCAGGTTGGTTTCCTTCCAAAATTAACTTCTCGAGTTGATTTGGTTCTGTTTTGACTCCGTCTGATATTCCTTTTCCTTGAAACACTGAAATAGGCATAAAACAGCAAATCTGGGCTGGGCCTCCGGTTAATAGGTTAGTCCCAAAAAATAATATAAAAGTGGATAATAAAGACCAATATTGCCTAAAACAGTAGATAAAGTAGCATGGAGCAATCAAAAATTATAGATACGTTGGAGACGTATCACATGGCGAATGCGGGGATAGCTTGAGCCACGCCTTTCACAAGAACTTCTTTACTTTCCTTCGCTAGGAGCCTTTCCTGCCACCCATGAACTCTTCCTACACATATTACGTTTGATTTAGTTGAACGCCCTCTTCCTAGATCGCCCGACATGAACGGGAAGACCAAGATAATTCTCATTCCAATCCTTGCTCTGAACACCAAGTGTGTTCTTAACCGAGTTCCTCTCCGCTTCATCAGTATTCGGACTAAACATTATTGCCGACTTCTCCACATTGATACACTGCCCCGAGCAGTCCTCATACAACTGTAAAGCATCGTGGAGGGCTGCTGCTTCCTATTGCTTCGCCTTGATCAGTAACATGGAATCGTCGGCGAAGAATAGATGTGATATACCCGGCGCTCTTGGTCAGATTTTGACTCCATGAAGCGTGCCTCTTTGTTCTGCGTCCACAAGCAGTGCTGACAGTCCTTCCGCAGAGATTACAAATAGGTAGGGAGACACCGGGTCTCCTTGCCTAAGACCCCATGACGGGCTACGTTGTTGGGTCAGCTCTCCTTTGACTTTGATCTGATACCGTACTGATCACACACATTTCATGATTAGCTCAACCCATCTGGCACTGAATCCTAGCTTCCCCATCATTGCCTCCAAGAAACACCATTCTACCCTGTCATACGCTTTGCTCATGTCTGCTTTGACCGCTGCATACCCCGCCTTTCCTGTCCTCTTATTCATCAAGTAGTGGGACAACTCATATGCCATAAGCACATTATCTGTGATTAGCCTCCCCGGTACAAAGGCGCTTTGATTCTCTGAAATAATACCAGGAAGAATTAGCTTCAAACGGTTGGCAATGACCTTTGACACTAATTTGTATATCACATTGCAAAGGCTTATTGGCCGGAGGTCCTTGATTCTTCTCGGGTTTTTGACTTTGGGAATGAGTACCACCATTGTATCGTTCCAGCCCTCGGGGATATCTCCTCCATTCAGGACAGCCAGCACCTCCTCCACTACTTTTTCCACCATAAAATGCCAATGCCTCTTGAAGAAAATTGCCTGCATCCCATCTGGTCCCAGCGCCTTAAGGTCACCAATATGATCCAAAGCTGCCTTTACTTCTTCCCGGGTAAACTCTGCATCAAGTATCGCATGCATGTCACTAGTCACCCGCACCGGGACCTTATCAAGCAGCTCTGGCAATCGGTGTGGGTTGGATGTCATAAAAAGTTCCTGAAAAAATGAGCGCACATAGTTAGTTAAAGCCTCCCCCTCCTCCACTACACCACCGTCCTCCCTTCTGATCTCCTTTAATCGATTAGTTCTCTTCCTTGCTGACGCCACAAACTGTAAATATTTGATACTGCGGTTGCCCCCCTTCAACCACCACATGTGAGCGTGTTGCTTCAGTTTCGTATGCTTCTTCTCCTTTAGCTCATGAACCAGTGTACGGAGCTTTGCCTCCTCTTTGATTTTTGCCTCCGAGACAGGCTCTTTCATGCATCGCTCCAGCTCCCTCCGTGCCTTTTTAATCCTCCCCTCCAGCTCTCCCACAACCTCTCTACTCCAAGTACCTATCTGTGTTGCCACCGTTCGCAGCGCCTGGGTGACGTGTCTTCCTCCTTCCCTCCAACTATGTTCCCATGCATCTTTGATCACGTCCTCACACCCCTCCTCCTGCAGCCACCTTGCCTCAAATATGAAATTATTGTCCCCATTCTTCCATCTCTTCTCTGCCCCTTCCAGATGCACTATTATCGGTCGGTGATCTGAGTGTCTGGGTTCCCCATTAATTACTACAAACTCAGGAAACATCTCACACCACTCCTCATTCGCTGTTGCTCTGTCCAATCTTTCGCAAATATATGTCCTCAACTCTTTACTATGGTTGCTCCATGTGAAAGTATCACCTTCATACCCAACATCTCTCAAGCTGCACTGGTTCAGAGCTTCTCTACAGTCATCGAGGTACTGCTGGGGCCAGGCAGCTCCCCCTTCCTTCTCGTCGCTTGCTAAAATCTCGTTGAAATCACCGAAACATAGCCACGGCCTTCGCGCTTGGTGTTGTTGGTTTAATATTTTGAGCAACCTCCACGTTTCTTTCTTCCTCATCAACTCAGACTCTCCATACACCCCTATTAACCTCCAGATCGCCCCATCCTCTCGTGTTACATCCACGTCAACATGCCTTCTTCCGTATGATCATAAAGTAACATTCACTCCTCCTCTCCAGAATAAAGCCACCCCTCTGCCACTCCCTTCATCCTTCCAAGCAACCATGTTGGCGAGCCCCAAAAGCCACCTAAACCTTCCTAGCTCCTTCTCCTTCAACCTAGTCTCGCACAGAAACAAAATGTCGGGATCTTCCGCTCTTCCCAGTTCGAGAAGAGATTGAACTGCCGGGCCATTCCCGAGCCCCCGGCAGTTCCAACTTACAAGTTACATTGCTCCTGGCGGGGTTGCGCCTGCAACCCAGCCGATATGATTGTGTTGTGGTTATCTGCCTCTGTATGCTCCTCCCCCGCTTCCTGACCTAGTGTGCTGCTGTTTTTACCTTCCCTCTCCATCTTGCTCCTCTTACCCCCGGCTGCAGCATCAACCTCCATCTTCTCACTCACCCTCTTGCCTAACTTAACTCCCAGGCTCTCGCTTTGATCATCTCCACCCATCCGTACCTTCCTTATAAACTTCTTTCCTTCCTTCGTCCCCTCGTTTTTCCCTTCAGACACCACCATGTGTCCTTTCTCATTGGTGTTACTTTGCTCCTTCTCCTCCACGCTGCGCTATCCTTATCTGTTTTGCCTTGAACTGCACCCCCGGATACAACATCCACCACCATATCCGCGCTTCCGTTCACAATATCCACCTGATTCTCCATGACTGCCCCAAACTGTAGTGACTTTGATGTTTTCCCTTATGATTGTTTGTCTGTTTTTTCCGTAAGTTTCAGCAGGCTCGTTACCTCCTTCTCTTCCCCACCTGCTCCTTTATCACTACTTTTAGAATCCACCCCTTCTTTCCTCCAAGATGGAGCATCGCTGCCCGACCCCCGAGATCCTCTACCCTAGCTATACTGACGCCTTTCTCCATGATACAGATTACCCTCACTTCCCCTTCCTCCCCTAGGTTCCTAGTATTATTGCTTCGCCGCCCATCATTCCACCTGCCTCTCCCTCCTTCCTCTTCCTTCTTGCTACTGTACTCCGCCCTCATCCATGGGTCATACTGGGGGGCTTCCCCCCGTACAGGTCTCATCATGCAGTCCTTCTCCCCGTGTCCGATTATCCCACATGTATAGCAAAAGTCAGGCATATGTTCGTACTCAAACCGACGCCAAAGCAACTCTTTTTTTGTTTTTCTTCTTATTACTATCCTCTCCCTTCTTTACCTCCTCCTCCACCTCACTGCCACCTGCTTTTTTCTCCCTATCCAGCGTGAACCCTCTCATCAGAGGCTCAGTAATGTCCAGCTTCACCTTTACACGGAGGTATTTGCCCACGGCTCTCCCATCATGCCCAACATCCACATCAATCAACTCATGGAAACCCGCCCCAATTCTTTCACCTGTGGCTCTATTCATGTAACCAAGAGGTAGCCCAAACACGCGGAACCATATTGGAATCAGGTTAAAGTCATATTCATCGACCGTCTTCTCAGGATCGAACTCTTCCATTACGAGAAGTTCCTTATCAAACCACCACGGCCCTTCCTCCAATGCACATCTCCATCCTGTCGGCTGGCGAAAGGTAAACAGGAACACATTTGCCTCTACTTCCTTGCAATCCAGGCCCTTTATGGGACACCAAATCCTCCCCAGCGTCTGCCCGATCACGCTTGCCTGCACTGGTTTCTCAGAGAACAGCTTACCCATAGCCTGGGGCTCATTTAGTGCCCAATCAAGTGCCTTCCCCTTCTCCTCCTCCCCAATCTTCAGCCCCCTTCTTTCTACCTGCGACAGCTTCAATCCTCTCATCAGACCTTCAACCGCCTCCATCTCCCTCCACTCCTCCTCCAAACCTACCAAAGAACCCTAGGGACAAACCAGGTGGTGTACGACCGCGCTCCCTAGCACGCGGAAGGCTAATCGTGGTTGGGACGGATGTGTTGATGCTTGTGGCAGGCGGTGGGTGGGTCCAACAGGGGGCGACGGCTGCCGGCGGATGATGGATCACCGATCTCAGCCGCCAGGGAGTCAGAAACCCTAGTAGTGTCGCGATCGCCTATGGGATCGCCTCTCCGTGAAATACGCCAACCGCCACCTTGCGGGACGGACCTGGATACTTGCGGGAGAGGAGACATCCGATTTGGGGTCGTACCCGATCCACTGTCTCCTGGATTCCTTTTGACCAACTGGTCCAACTCTCTAAAGCGGTGCCGACATAGCCATGGGCCAAAAGACTAAACAGACCATGTGTTACGCTGATATACTAGTTAGGCATTCCTGTAGATTGTACTTCCTAGCTACAAATCCGCCTCTTTTAGCATTACTAAGTGTGCTATAAATTTTGATCAAAAAAAGTGTGCTATAAATTAATGTTTAGGACCCTCAGTTTGTCCTTTAGTCAGCATAACTATGTACGGTGTTGTAAATCTATATCGTAGTCCTTGTATCCATTAATATCTGTAATATGACATGTTTATTAATATTTGTTTTAGTATATTATAACATGTTATTTGGTACAACAATTTTATTTCGCATTTGAAAAATATTTTTTCATGCAATATTCTCTCATTAATATGAGATAAAAAAGGCCAAATAAAATATGTTATTAACTTGAATTATATTTGTGCAATCACACAGTAATGGCATCTCTACTGTATATTACAGTTTGCTTATTACTCAGAGGCATTTTTATGCCTCCATAGTGGTCTTCCAAATATATCAAAATTCGATGATATACACATATATGGCTTACAAATTATAAGTGTTCCTCTAGAACATATTTGTTGTTTACCAAAATAAGTTTTACTATCAAGTAAAATTAATCAAATGCATGACCATACATGCAGGAAATATGGCTCACATCAATAAGAAAGAATTCCAAGAACTACAAATAGATGGAAGTAACTATCTATCATGGGCCATGGATATGAAAATATTCTTAAGTGGACGTAGCCTCGGTCCTTGCATTGTTGCACCCCCGAAAATGCTCCAGAAATACCTCAACTGGTACAGATGCAGCATTGCACTACATAAGGCACCATCTCTATACTGATTAAAAAATTGAATATTTGATGGAGGAGGATCCCTTAGCTTTATGGGACTCCCTCAAGGAGAGATATGACCAACAAAGAGAAGTAATGTTGCCAGAAGCCCAAAGAGAATGGTCTCTTATAAGGTTTCAGGACTTTAAGTCCGTTGCTGCATATAATCTTGCCGTGCATAAAATTAACTCCAAACTAAGACTTTGTAATCAACAAGTTTCAGATGCAGACTTAATAGAGAAAACTTTATGCACTTTCCATCCCTCAATGAGGATATTGCAACAGCAGTATCGTCAACAGAAATACACAAAGTATTCTGAGCTCATATACACATTACTTTAGGCAGAGAAGCATGATGAACTACTCATGAAGAATCACAATGCTTGCCCAATGGGTGCCATGCCTATCCCTGAAGCACATGCTAATGCTCATTCTACGAGTAAATTTGGAAACCGTAAAAGGAACTTCCAGAAATTTAAGGGAAAATGGAAAAAGAACAACGGTCAAAAGACCAATGGTCAAAATAAGGGGAAAGGTCATTTCAAGAAAAATGATCAAAATAAAAACTCTCAAACTTGTCAAAGGTGTGGATGCATGAATCATCGTACTAATCAATGCTGAATTCCCAAGCACCTTGTGGATCTATACATGAAGTATGGAGGAAAAGGCAAACAAGTTCATGGAAATAAAGCTGAAGCTCACTTCAACGCCATTCAAGATAACCCTCAAGCTGGTCCTTCTCAAAATGCTACTCAAGTATACAAACCAAAGGACGATCTCATCCTCGATGAAGACATGCTTGTGGATTACACCCGAGATGTTTTTGGAGACGTCAGTTAATCTCCATAAACAAATTGATGTCACTTAGCTATTTAAATACCACAAGATGTTATATATTACTCCCTCCGTCCCAAAATATAAGAACGTTTTTAACACTACACTAGTGTCAAAAACGTTCTTATATTTTGGGACAGAGGGAGTATATAACAATAAGTAGAATAAAGTCTTTCAGACTATGTATATTGCATTATGTGAATCAGACATAATATTTTAATGAATTTATATTTGAGATTTTAATATAAATATTATGTATGTAATTTAATGAATATATGAATAAAAATAAATTTATTCTAAAATACTTTTTTCTATCTATAGCATTTTAACGGGAACAATCCGATGGAAGAAGAGTTATGTTTAGTGGATAGTGCTACCAATAACACAATTCTAAGGGAAGCAAAATATTTCCAAACTCTTACTAAGAGAAAGGAAAATGTTATGACCATAACAGGAAGTAAGAAAGCAATTATTGGTTCAGGAAGAGCAACATTCACACTCCCTATGGGTACTACTATCGTAATTCAGAATGCACTCTTGTATCCTGAATCTACACGTACCCTTATAAGTTTCAAAGATATCCGATCTAACAATTTCCATCTAAAAACAATAGAGGTGGATAACAAAGAATATTTTCTTTCGACAAAAAGCAACGGATATGAGGAACAAAATCTTGGAAAATTTCCTTCATTTTCATCCGGATTACACTTTACATACATAAATGCCGTACCTTATGTCACATACAAAATAGTTTTTCAAAATCTTGATAAATTCAAGACTTGGCATGATCGCCTTGGTCATCCTGGAATAGGTATGATGAGAAAAATTATAAGTAATTCTGTTGGTCATAATTTACCAATTAAAAGATTCCCCAAATCATCAGATTTTGTATGCACCGCCTGTGCTACCGGGAAATTAATTATTAATCTATCTTATCTTAAAGTTAAAAATGAGTTGCTTAATTTTCTTGAAAGAATTCAAGGAGATATATGTGGTCCAATACAACCTCTATCCGGACCATTTAGGTACTTCATGGTGCTCATCAATGCATCTACTAGATGGTCACATGTGTGTCTATTATCCACACGTAACCATGCCTTTGCCAAATTAATTGGTTAAATTATCAAATTGAGAGCAAATCATCCTGAACATAGGATAAAAACAATAAGAATGGATAATGCTGCTGAATTTAGTTCACGTGCATTTAATGATTATTGTATGGCTTTAGGAATCCATCTAGAACATTCAGTATCCTATGTTCATACTCAAAATGGAATGGCTGAATCTTTAATCAAAAGAGTAAAATTAATTGCTAGACCACTATTACAGAATTGCAATTTACCAACCTCTTGTTGGGGACATGCGGTTTTACACGCCGCATATCTGATGCAAGTCAGACCAACTACATATCATGATACTTCCCCATTTCAAATAGTACGTGGCAATCAGCCAAGTATTTCCCATCTGCCAAAATTTGGTTGCGCTATATACGTACCGATATCACCACTGCAGCGTACCTCTATGGGACCCCATAGAAAATTAGGAATCTATGTGGGATATATTTCTCCGTCAATTATAAAATATTTAGAACCCCTAACAGGGGACCTGTTCACAGCCCGCTACACTGACTCAATTTTTGATGAGGACCATTTCCCGGCATTAGGGGGGAAACAAACCACAAAGAATGCTAGGAAATAGATTGGAATGTAGCAGGCATTCAGTCCTTAGATCCACATACTAAAGAATCTGAATCTGAAGTTCAGAAAATTATATATTTGCAACACTTTGCAAATAACCTGCCAAACACATTTACTGATCACAAAGGTGTCACTAAATCTTATATCCCCGCAGTTAATGCACCAGAACGAGTAGAGGTACCAAATAAAACTACTCAACTCCCAATTACAAATAAAAGGGGGAGAAATCTGGTCACAGGGAAAAAAAGCTCTCTAAAGCCCCCGCGGAAACAAACAAAATCAAAATCTATGACAATAAATGCAAATCAACATCAAGTTGATGGACACCAAATTGATGTTCTCATCAAGAACCCAACATAAATGTGCACACAAATTATAATGTTGGGATATCGAAACAATCAGCCTCCGTTTCTATGGGAAATCATCCGGAGCCTGAAGAAATTAATGAAATATCGATAAATTATATTGATTCAGGATAAACATACAATAGAAGCACTATAGTTGTCGACACACATTTCTCCTCGAAAGTTGTTGAAACCCTTCAACTGGATCTGGAGCCAAAATCTATGAAATAGTGCCTCAAGCGCTCGGATTGGCCTAAATGGAAGGAAGCAATTGAGGCAGAATTACACTCGCTTAATAAAAGAGGGTATTTTCTAAAATAATATCTACTCCTCATAAAGTTTTTCCTGTGGGAGCAAAATGGGTTTTTTTTGAAAAAGGAACGAAAACAATGAGATGGTGAGATATAAAGCGAGACTAGTAGCTCAAGGATTTACACAGAGACCCGGTATCGACTACGACGATACATATTCTCCTGTAATGAATGGAATTACATTTCGATACTTAATATCTTTGGCAGTACAAATGAATCTACCAATGCAGTTAATGGATGTAGTGACCGCTTATCTATATGGGTCACTCGATGCGGAGATTTATATGAAAGTTCCTGATGGACTTAAAATTCCGAATCCAAATATAAATGCAACATGTATTGTGTAAAACTACAAAAGTCACTCTATGGCTTGAAGCGGTCGGGTAAAATGTGGTATAACCGACTCAGTGAGTTCCTTCTCAGTAAAGGATACTCGAATAACAATGATTGCCCATGCATATTTATAAAGAAATCCTCAAAGGGATTTTTCATCATCTCAGTATATGTTGATGATCTCAACATCATTGGCAACACATTAGATATAACTGTAGCACGCAATCATTTAATGACGGAGTTTGAGATGAAAGATTTGGGAAGAACCAAATTCTGCTTAGGTATACAACTTGACAATTTTCCCTCAGGAATACTCGTTTATCAACCCGCTTACATTCAATTTTTTTTGGAAAAATTCAACATGGATAAATCATATCCATCAAAAACACATATGGTCGTCAGATCCCTTGATATGAACAAGGATCCTTTTAGACCAAGGGATGATAACGAGGAGGTATTGGTGCTGGAATTTTGTCTATTTTGGGCCTAGCCCAATAGCAGTTTCAGAAATTCTTAATAAATCCTAGAGGCCCACGCAGCCCATTCGTGCAAGGCAAGAGGTGGAACTAAATTTAGTCCCACATTGCTAGTTTAGAGGGAGTTGGACCTCTTTATAAGGGAGGTTCTTTCCCCACATGTATGAGCATGAGAACAAGAGGGACATCCACGCGCGCTCCTCCTCCGCCGCCCGCCTCGCCACACCACGCCTCGCCTCGCCTCGTCATGCCGCGCCGCAGGTTGCGGGAATGAGCCGAGCCGATGTCTAAATTTTTGCCACGCACGATGGGTATACAAACGGGAGCTAAAACATTTTGCTGTAGTGGAGCCTGAATATGAAGGGCGCACCTCTTCGCATGCTACCTGTTCGTTTCGTCTCCCTCCGTTGCTTCACCTCCCGTCGCAGCCTATTCACATCCTTCTCCTATGCCTATATAAGAGAGGTCGCTCCTCTCCAGAGAGACACACCAGAAGATCCTCTTCCTGTCGCCACAAAGTTCCTGAGCACCGCGCTGCTGCTACGATCTTCCTCATCCCAACTTGCGGCGTGCATTGCAGGTCGGGACAGTAGGCCTTCGAAACCGCACCTTTTGAGTCCTATACGGGAGAAGGGTGATAAGGTTTTTGGGGAGCGCTTTGCGCGACTACTGACTTCTTCGTCACGGACGCCCCGGACTCTGACAACTACTTCCCCGACGTCCACGACCTCCTCGACGACATGGCTGGCGAGGACACCGACCCCAAGTCTAGTGCTTCTGCTGCTGCTGTCCCGTACATGTTCGCCCCCTTTCTATTAGAGGTTCTGCTACAGTTCCTTGTTCTAGTATTTGCCCTAGATATGATAGACTCTATTTCATATATGCAACTTTCTATACTGTCTGCTCTAGATATGTTTAGCTATGGTTCATATATGAAGATGATGTTTACCTTCTGCTTGTCAAATTGCATGGCTTATTTTATCACTGCTATACTAGCCATGCTTTATCTAGTATTTCTGTTAATAAAATCATTCGGTAAATTGCTCATATTTCCAACAATCCAAAAACCTTATTATAGGCAATTTACACCAAGTGGTTTTGCTACTTCCATGAGAACTCCTATGTTTGAGGGTATCCACTATAAGAGGTGGCGCGTGAGAGCAGTCTTATGGTTTCAAACCATGAGTTGCTATGACGACACTCTTGGCAAACCTGAAGGAGAGCTTGACGCTCAACAGGCACAAGCTTTTCAGAAAATGGATACTCTATTTAAGGCTGCTCTCTTGAGTGTTCTTGGTGAGAACATAGTTGATGCTTATGCATCAATTGATAATGGAAAAGATATGTGGGATGCACTCGAGGCCAAGTTTGGGTCTCGGATGCTGGCACTAAGTTGTACATCATGGAGCAATTCTATGATTACAGGATGACTGAAGAGCGCTCCGTGGTTGAGGAAGCTCATGAGATACAATCATTTGCTAGAGAACTTGAGCACTTTAGTTGTATGCTACCGGACAAGTTTGTTGCCGGAGGTATCATCACTAAGCTTCCTCCTTCGTGGAGGAACTTTGCTACCTTACTGAAGCATAAGAGACAGGAGTTTTAGGTCCCAGATCTCATTGGCAGTCTTGATGTGGAAGAAAAGGCGAGAGCAAAGGACACACGTGCTTGAGGTATTGAGGGAGGATCTAGTGCCAATCTGGTACAGAAGAAGAACTTCCAGCCCCACAAGTTCAAGAACAAGGGCAAGTTTGATGGGAAGAACAAGGCTGTGCAACACACCAACTTCAAGAAGAAGAATGACAAGAAGAATGGTGTGTGTCATGTGTGTGGGGATCCTGATCATTGGGCTCCTAGTTGCCCTAATCGCTATGACAAGCGTCATCCTGGGAAAGGCGGTGTCGGTGTCAAAACCGGCGGATCTCGGTTAGGGGGTCCCGAACTGTGCGTCTAAGGCCAATGGTAATAGGAGGCAGGGGACACGATGTTTTACCCAGCTTCGGGCCCTCTCGATGGAGGTAATACCCTACTTCCTGCTTGATTGATCTTGATGATATGAGTATTACAAGAGTTGATCTACCATGAGATCGTAGAGGCTAAACCCTAGAAGCTTGCCTATGTTAGTTTATATAGACACCGGAGGGGGATAGGGTTACACAGGGTCGGTTACAGAGAAGGAAATCTACACATCCGAATATCCAAGCTTGCCTTCCATGCAAAGGAGAGTCCCATCCGGACACGGGACGAAGTCTTCAATCTTGTATCTTCATAGTCCAACAGTCCGGCCAAAGTATATAGTCCAGCAGTCCGAGGACCCCTTAATCTAGGACTCCCTCAGTAGCCCCTGAACCAGGCTTCAATGACGATGAGTCCGGCGCACATATTCTCTTCGGCATTGCAAGGCGGGTTCCTTCTCCGAATACTCCATAAGAGATTTACAACACAAGGATCGTGTCCGAATCTGCAAAACGCATTCCACATTCCACCGTAGAGAGTATAATTTTCCACAAATCTGATCTGCTGACAGCTTTGTATAGCATGACATCATGTCATGGTTCGGTCATTATTCGAACCGTTTTTCACAACCGGCCACTGCACATATCACGAAGCAATTTTAGCGGCACATCTTGTCGAAGCAGAGATCGTGTCCCCTTATCACGGGATCCTAATCAATATAGACGTGGGTAGCCCAACCGTGCCATCTAATGTGGCGTTTGGGGAATAAGCGATTTTAGCGGTCAACTGGGGAGGCACAGGATATTTTCTACCTTTATAAAGGGATGAGGGTCTTCCCTTTCACCCACGCCCCTCCCTATTCATCCCTTCCTTTCCGCCCGAGCCCTAGTGCCCAAGCGTTTCTCTTCTTCGCCTGAAAAGGCTTCCCAAAGATGTCCGGATCTGGAGCAGGAGGCAAGTGGATGGCCTCTATCGTCCGGGAGAAGGACATCAAAAAGCTTCGGGGGGCCGGGTATCTGGCCAAGAGAATTGGCCACCGTCTTCCGATGGTGGGACAGATAGTCCCCACCCCGGAACCCCATGAGAGGGTGGTATTTCTCCCTCATTTTGTCTGTGGGCTAGGGTTTCCCCTCCACCCATTTGTTCGCGGCGTCATGTACTATTACGGGATTGATTTCCATGATCTATCCCCAAATTCCTTTCACAACATCTCGACATTCATAGTCGCGTGCGAGGCCTTTCTCCGCGTTCCGCCGCACTTCGGCTTATGGCTGAAGGTTTTAATGTAAAGCCCAAGGTAGTGAGCGGCGAGCATGCCGAATGCGGAGGCGCCATGGTGAGCAAGATGCCCAATGTCACATGGCCGATAGGGACTTTCAATGATTCCGTCAAGGAGTGGCAGCAGCAGTGGTTCTACATCACCGAGTTGCGTGGCAAGGAGTGGACCACCATTCGGGAGTTCCGATCCAGTGCCCCCCTGTGACATACATCATGGCACGAGAAGGGCCTGAGTTGGCCCTCGTCTGACGAGCTATCAGCGCTCCAGATGCGCGTCCAAGACATGGAAGACAAGAGCGTCAAGCTCGTCAATGTAGTCCAGGTGATGTTGGTTTGCCGGATTCTACCATGTCAACACCGAGCTTGCAATCTATGGGAGTTCGACCCGGCCAAGCACCAGACGCTGTTAGAGCTCTTTGGCTCTACACACAAGGACATCTGGAAGGTGCTTTTCAAGTCTGGCAAACCGTGGCCGGACTCCCCCGAGGACCGCGGATACCAACTGTCCCGCCCCGCAAGTTTGGTAAGCAACTGAATGTTTGATAATTCATGCATTCTGTCTGTACATCCTCAGGGAGACACTTAATGTATTTCCCATCATTTTTCCTAGGGCTGGGCGAAGAAGGCGGGGCGGATCTACTGTCCTGCCCCTCTACCAGAAGAACCGACCAGCCCACTCCTGATGAAGATGCTGGTCTCGGCGCCATATAAAGCGCCGAAGAAAAAGACCGAGAAGGAGGCCAAGAAGACCAGGGGCGGCCTTCGTCACCGTGGTACCACAGACACAAAATCCGAAGACTCTAATGCTCATTTTTCCTCTGAAGAGGACGGGGAGGAGCAGGATGAATCCCCCGCAGGGGGAAAGAAGAAAAGAACAGCCTCCAGCTCCTTGGAGGCCGATTCACCTAAGAGGGGAAAAACTCTTCTTCAAGAGGAGTCCACCGGTGCCACCGAGAGCAGCCCGGAGTGGGATCCCAGGGCCGAGCCCCTTGTGAACTCGTAAGCATAAAATCCGAACACACACATGCGTCCGGACTTGTCATGGCATCACATTCTAATCTGAGCCATGCTTTTCTTTTTCAGTCTGGCGAAGCCCCGCGCCGAGCAAGCCTCGTCAGAGGATCTGCTGGGTTCGGACGCTATGGGGAGCAGGACACCCCTGAAGGCCTGCTATGTCTTGAGCTTGCGTTGGTTTTCCTTGAAGAGGAAAGGGTGATGCAGCAATAGTAGCGTAAGTATTTCCCTTAGTTTTTGAGAACCAAGGTATCAATCCAGTAGGAGGCTCCTCAAAAGTCCCACGCACCTACACAAACAAACAAAGAACTCGCAACCAACTCAATAAAGGGGTTGTCAATCCCTTCACGACCACTTGCGAAAGTGAGATCTGATAGAGATAGTATGATAAGATAAATATATTTTTGGTATTTTATAATATAGATGCAAAAAGGTAAATATGCAAATAAAAGTAGATTGGAAGAAAATATGATAAGAGATAGACCTGGGGGCCATAGGTTTCACTAGTGGCTTCTCTCAAGATAGCATAAGTATTACGGTGGGTGAACAAATTACTGTCGAGCAATTGATAGAAAAGCGAATAATTATGAGATTATCTAGGCATGATCATGTATATAGGCATCAAGTCCGCAACAAGTAGACCGACTCCTGCCTGCATCTACTACTATTACTCCACACATCGACCGACTCCTGCCTGCATCTAGAGTATTAAGTTCATAAGAATAGAGTAATGCCTTAAGCAAGATGACATGATGTAGAGGGATATACTCAAGCAATATGATATAAACCCCATCTTTTTATCCTCGATGGCAACAATAAAATACGTGCCTTGCAACCCTTTCTATCACTGGGTAAGGACACCACAAGATTGAACCCAAAGGTAAGCACTTCTCCCATGGCAAGAAAGATCAATCTAGTAGGCCAAACCAAACTGATAATTCGAAGAGACTTGCAAAGATAACTCAATCATACATAAAAGAATTCAGAGAAGATTCAAATATTATTCATAGATAAACTTGATCATAAACCCAAAATTCATCAGATCTCGACAAACACACTGCAAAAAAAGTTTACATCGAATAGATCTCCACAAGAGAGGGGGAGAACATTGTATTGAGATCCAAAAAGAGAGAAGAAGCCATCTAGCTAATAACTATGGACCCGTAGGTCTATGGTAAACTACTCACAACTCATTGGAGGGGCTATGGTGTTGATATAGAAGCCCTCCATGGTCGATTCCCCCTCCGTCGGAGCGCCGGCGAAGCTCCAAGATGGGATCTCGCGGATACAGAAGGTTACGGCGGTGGAAATTGTGTTTCGGTGGCTCTCTGGATGTTTTCAGGGTACGTAGGCTTATATAGGAGGAAGAAGTACGTCGGTGGCTGCCCGAGGGGCCCACGAGACAGGGGGCGTGCCCTATAAGGGGGGGGGGGCGCCCTCCTGTCTCGTGGAGGCCAAGGTTGCTTCTTGACTTGCACTCCAAGTCCTCTGGATCACGTTCGTTCCAAAAATCACGCTCCCGAAGGTTTCATTCCGTTTGGACTCCGTTTGATATTCCTTTTCTTCGAAATACTGAAATAGGCAAAAAAACACCAATACGGGCTGGGCCTCCGGTTAGTAGGTTAGTCCCAAAAATGATATAAATGTGTAAAATAAAGCCCATAAACATGCAAAAGGGGTAATATAATAGCATGGAACAATCAAAAATTATAGATACATTGGAGACGTATCAAGCATCCCCAAGCTTAATTCCTGCTCGTCCTCGAGTAGGTAAATGATAAAAAGAGAATTTTTGATGCGGAGTGATACTTTGGCATAATTTCAATGTAATTCTTCTTACTTGTGATATGAATATTCAGATCCAAAAGATTCAAGACAAAAGTTCATATTGACACAAAAATAACAATACTTCAAGCATACTAATCAAAGCAATCATGTCTTCTCAAAATAACATGGCAAAAGAAAGTTCATCCCTACAAAATCATATAGTTGGGCTATGCTTCACTTTTGTCACACAAAGATGTTCCCAACTTCTATACCCCCGATGACAAGGCAAGCAATTGTTTCATACTCAAATAATCTCGAACTTTTTCAACCTTCACACAATACATGAGCGTGAGCCATGGATATAGCACTATGGGTGGAATAGGATATGATGATGGGATTGCATGGAGAAGACAAAAAAGGAGAAAGTCTCACATTGACGAGAATAATCAACGGGCTATGGAGATGCCCATCAATTGATGTCAACATGAGGAGTAGGGATTGCCATGCAATGGATGCACTAGAGCTATAAATGAATGCTCAACAAAAGAAAACTAGTGGGTGTGCATCCAACTTGCTTGCTCACGAAGACCTAGGGCATTTGAGGAAGCCCATCGTAGGAATATACAAGCCAAGTTCTATAATGAAAAATTCCCACTAGTATGAAAAATACAACCTATGAGACTCACTATATGAAAAACATGGTGCTACTTTGAAGCACAATATATGAGACTGACTACATGAAGAACAAGGTGCTACTTTGAAGCACAAATGTGGAAAAAGAGATACTAACATTGCCTTTTTTTCTGTTTTTTGGGCCTTTTTTTTCCTTTTTTTTCTTTGGGCAATGCTCTAATAATGATGATCATCACACTTTCGTTGATTACAACATATGATTTACAACTCGAAACTAGAACAAGATATGACTCTATATGAATGCCTCCAGCGGTGTACCGGGATGGTGCGATGAATCAAGAGTGACATGTATGAAAAATAATGCATGGTGGCTTTGCCACAAATATGATGTCAACTACATGATCATGCAATGGCAATATGACAAAAGTAATGTATGTCATGATGATGATAAATGGAATGGTGGAAAGTTGCATGGTAATATATCTCGGAATGGCTATGGAAATGCCATAATAGGTAGATATGATGGCTATTTTGAGGAAGATATAAGGTGATTTATGTGTGATAGAGTGTATTGTATCACGGGGTTTGGATGCACCGGCGAAGTTTGTGCCAACTCTCAAGGTGAGAAAGGGCAATGCACGGTACTGAAGAGGCTAGCAAAGGCGGAAAGATAAAAGTGCGTATAATCCATGGACTCAACATTAGTCAAAAGAACTCATATACTTATTGCAAAAATTTAGAAGTCATCAAAAATCAAGTCCTACGCGCATGCTCCTAGGGGGATAGATTGGTAGGAAAAGACCATCACTCGTCCCCGACCACCACTCATAAGGATGCACAAGCCAGGTACACTTCATGTTTCAAATTTGTTACACAACTTTAACCATACGTGCATGCTACGGGACATGCTAACTTCAACACAAGCATTCTTTAAATTCATAATCACCCAACTAGCATGACTTTAATATCACTACATCCATACCTCAAAACAATTATCAAGTATCAAATTGATTATAGCATCCAATTCACTTCCTATGATAGTTTTTATTATACCCAACTTGGATGCCTACCATTCTAGGACCAATTTTATAACCATAGCAAATACCATGTTGTTCTAAAAGACTCTCAAAAAGATACAAGTGAAGCATGAGAGACTAGCAATTTCTACAAAAATAAGCCACCGCCGGGCTCTAAAAATATAAGTGAAGCACTAGAGCAAAAACTATCAAGCTCAAAAGATATAAGTGAAGCACATAGAGTATTCTAGCAAATTCTAATCAAATAGGCTTCTCCCAAAAGGTGTGTATAGCAAGGATAATTGTGGTAAACTAAAAAGCAAAGACTAATATAATACATGACGCTCCAAGTAAAACACATATCATGTGGCGAATAAAAATATAGCTCCAAATAAAGTTACCAATCAACAAAGACGAAAGAGGGGATGCCTTCCCGGGGCATCCCCAAGCTTAGGCTTTTGGCTATCCTTGAATATCTTGGGGTGCCTTGGGCATCCCCAATCTTAGGCTCTTGCCACTCCTTATTCCATAGTCCATAAAAGCTTTACCCAAAACTTGAAAACTTCACAGCACAAAACTCAACAGGAAATCTTATAAGCTCCGTTAGTGAAAGAAAACAAAACCACCACATAAGGTACTGTAATGAACTCATTATTTATTTATTTTGGTGTTAAACCTACTGTAATCCAACTTCTCTATAGTTCATAAACTAATTTACTAGCCATAGATGCATCGAAATAAGCAAACAACACACGAAAAACAGAATCTGCCAAAAACAGAACAGTCTGTAGCAATCTGTAACTAACGCAAACTTATGGAACTATAAAAATCCTAAAAAAATTGGAAGTCCTGGAAATTTTGTTTATTGATCATCATCAAAAAGAATCAACGCAAAAGCACGTTTCTGTGATTTAACAAAACTAAATTCGTGTGTGCAAAGTTTCTGTTTTTAAGCAGAATCAAATCAACTATCATAGGTTATCCTATAGGTTCTACTTGGCACAAACACTAATTAAAAGATAAAAACACATCTAAACAGAAGGTAGATGCAAGATTTATTACTAAACAGGAACAAAAACAAAAAAAACACAAAGAAAATTGGGTTGCCTCCCAACTAGCGCTATCGTTTAACGCCCCTAGCTAGGCATAAAAGCGAAGATAGATCTAACGAGTGCCATCTTTGGCACTAAATTCATAAGTAGCCCGCATGATAGATTCATAAGGTAATTTGACTTTCTTTCTTGGAAAGTGCTCCATGCCTTTATTTAATGGAAATTGGAATCTAATACTCCCTTCCTTCATATCAATAATTGCACCAATCGTTCTAAGGTCTACCAAGAATAATAGGGCAAGAAAGATTGCAATCTATATCAAGAACGATAAAATCTACGGGCACCAAATTTTTATTTGCAACAATGAGAACATCATTGATTCTTCCCATTGGCTTTTTAATGGTGGAATCTGCAAGGTGTAAATTTAAAGAGCAATCATCAAGATCATGGAAACCTGGAATATCACATAAAGTTTTCGGAATCGTGGAAACACTAGCACCCAAATCACACAAGGCAAAACACTCATGATCTTTAATTCTAATCTTTATAGTAGGTTCCCACTCATCATTAAGTTTTCTAGGTATAGAAACTTCCAAATTAAGTTTTTCATCATAAGATTGCATCAAGGCATCAACAATGTGTTTGGTAAAAGCTTTATTTTGACTATAAGCATGAGGAGAATTAACAACGGATTGCAACAAGGAAATACAACCTTCTAAAGAACAATTATCATAATCAAATTCCTTGAAATCCAAGATAGTGGGTTCAATACTATTTAATGTTGTGACCTCTCCAATCCCACTTTTACCAAATTTAGCATCAAGATCTAAAAACTCTGAATTCTTTGGACGCCTTCTAGGTAAAGTTGACTCATCTTCAGTCCCATAATTATCAAGATTCATATTGCAAAACATAGATCTAATAGGAGATGCATCAATAACTTTAAGATCTTCATCATTATTTTCATGGAAACTAGAAGAACATGCTTTTATAAAGCTATGTTTTTTAGCACGCAATCTAGCGGTTGTTTCCTTGCACTCGTCAATGAAAATTATCATTGCTTTGAGAGACTCATTGATATCATGCTTAGGAGGAGAAGATCTAAGTATAAGAGAATCAACATCAAGCGAAAGTCTATCAATGTTCCTAGCCAAATCATCAACTTTGAGCAATTTTTCTTCAAGCAAGGCATTAAAATTCTTTTGAGAAATCATAAATTCTTTCACACTATTATCAAAATCAGAGGGCATCTTATTAAAATTACCATAAGAATTATTTTAGGAATTTCCATAATTATTAGAGGAATTACTAGGGAACGGTCTAGCATTAAAGTTTCCTCTATAAGCATTGTTTCCAAAATTATTCCTACCAACAAAATTCACATCCATAGATTCATTATTATTCTCAATCAAAGTAGACAAAGGCATATCATTGGGATCAAGAGGAGTATTTTGAGTAGCAAACAATTTCATAAGTTCATCCATCTTTCCACTCAAAAAATTAATTTCTTCTATAGCATGCACTTTTTTACTAGAAGATCTTTCGGTGTGCCATTGAGAATAATTAGCCATAATATTATAAAGAAGTTTTGTAGCATCTCCTAACGTGATTTACATAAACGTGCCTCCCGCGGCCGAATCTAAGAGATTTCTAGAAGCAAAGTTCAAACCGGCATAAAATTTTTGTATGATCATCCATAAATTCAAACCATGAGTAGGGCAATTGCAAATCATCAATTTCATTCTTTCCTAAGATTGGGAAACATGCTCATGATCAAGTTTTTAAAAATTCATAATATCGTTCCTAAGAGTGATAATCTTAGCGGGAGGAAAATACTTAGAGATAAAAGCATCTTTGCACTTGTTCCAAGAATCAATACTATTTTTAGGAAAAGACGAAAACCAAACTTTAGCATGATCTCTAAGTCAAAACGGGAATAACTTCAATTTAAAAATATCATTGTTCGTATCTTTCTTCTTTTGCATATCACACAAATCAACAGAGTTGTTTAGATGAGTAGCGACATCTTCACTAGGAAGGCCGGCGAATTGATCTTTCATAACAAGATTCAGCAAAGTAGTATTGATTTCACAAGACTCAACATCATTAAGAGGAGCAATCGGAGTACTAAAGAAATCATTATTATTGGTATTCGAGAAATCACACAATTTGGTATTATCTTGCGCCATGGCAACAAGTAATCCAACGCACAAGCAAACAGAAAAAGGCAAGCGAAAAAGAGAGGAGGAGATTGGGAAAGAGAGGGCGAATAAAACGGCAAGGGTGAAGTGGGGGAGAGGAAAACCAGAGGCAAATGGCAAATAATGTAAATGCGAGGTAGATGGGTTTGTGATGGGTACTTGGTATGTCTTGACTTGAGCGAAGACCTCCCCGGCAAGGGCGCCAAAAATCCTTCTTGCTACGTCTTGAGCTTGCGTTGGTTTTCCTTGAAGAGGAAAGGGTGATGCAGCAATAGTAGCGTAAGTATTTCCCTCAGTTTTTGAGAACCAAGGTATCAATCCAGTAGGAGGCTCCTCAAAAGTCCCACGCACCTACACAAACAAACAAAGAACTCGCAACCAACTCAATAAAGGGGTTGTCAATCCCTTCACGGCCACTTGCGAAAGTGAGATCTGATAGAGATAGTATGATAAGATAAATATATTTTTGGTATTTTATAATATAGATGCAAAAAGGTAAAGATGCAAATAAAAGTAGATTGGAAGCAAATATGATAAGAGATAGACCCAGGGGCCATAGGTTTCACTAGTGGCTTCTCTCAAGATAGCATAAGTATTAAGGTGGGTCAACAAATTACTGTCGAGCAATTGATAGAAAAGCGAATAATTATGACATTATCTAGGCATGATCATGTATATAGGCATCAGGTCCGCAACAAGTAGACCGACTCCTGCCTGCATCTACTACTATTACTCCACACATCGACCGAATCCTGCCTGCATCTAGAGTATTAAGTTCATAAGAACAGAGTAACGCCTTAAGCAAGATGACATGATGTAGAGGGATAAACTCAAGCAATATGATATAAACCCCATCTTTTTATCCTCGATGGCAACAATACAATACGTGCCTTGCAACCCTTTCTATCACTGGGTAAGGACACCGCAAGATTGAACCCAAAGCTAAGAACTTCTCCCATGGCAAGAAAGATCAATCTAGTAGGCCAAACCAAACTGATAATTCGAAGAGACTTGCAAAGATAACTCAATCATACATAAAAGAATTCAGAGAAGATTCAAATATTATTCATAGATAAACTTGATCATAAACCCACAATTCATCGGATCTCCACAAACACACCACAAAAAGAGTTTACATCGAATAGATCTCTACAAGAGAGGGGGAGAACATTGTATTGAGATCCAAAAAGAGAGAAGAAGCCATCTAGCTAATAACTATGGACCCATAGGTCTGTGGTAAACTACTCACAACTCATTGGAGGGGCTATGGTGTTGATGTAGAAGCCCTCCGTGGTCGATTCCCCCTCTGGCGGAGCGCCGGTGAAGGCTCCAAGATGGGATCTCGCGGATACAGAAGGTTACAACGGTGGAAATTGTGTTTCGGTGGCTCTCTAGATGTTTTTGGGGTACGTAGGCTTATATAGGAGGAAGAAGTACGTGGATGGCCACCCGAGGGGCCGACGAGACAGGGGGCGCGCCCTATAGGGGGGGGGGCTCCTATCTCGTGGAGGCCTCGGCTTCTTCTTGACTTGCACTCCAAGTCCTCGAGATCATGTTCGTTCCAAAAATCACGCTCCCGAAGGTTTCATTCCGTTTGGACTCCGTTTGATATTCCTTTTCTTCGAAATACTAAAATAGGCAAAAAAAACAGCAATACGGGCTGGGCCTCCGGTTAGTAGGTTAGTCGCAAAAATGATATAAATGTGTAAAATAAAGCCCATAAACATCCAAAATGGGTAATATAATAGCATGGAACAATCAAAAATTATAGATACGTTGGAGACGTATCAAGGCCTCTTCTTCCAAACGTAGGAACAAAACCGAGGTCTCGTCCCAGAAGGACCCATGCCACAGAGGGGGGGAGGGGAGAAGGTCACGAAGGCGGCACCAGGAGGCCATACTTCTAGGGCCGGTTACACGGGAGAGAAAAATCCCATGGGTGTCGACGGCGGAGGTCATCTTGAATCTGGACCCAAGCTGAACACAACTCTAGAGACCCATAAGGTCCCCGAGTCCCACCACCGGCTGCCTCTGTTCAACCAGGGGCGCCGGGTACTTTATTGGTGGCGCTGAAGGGTGCCTTCATTGTTGATGAACACCATGCCCTCATGGGTGCGGTGATTGAGAAGATTCAATCCGCTGAGAGTGGACTGAACGAATCCTGTGTCAGCCTCATAAGAGGCTTTGAGGTATGTTTTATGAGTTCTTGGGAGAATGTCATGGTATAGATAGTAGCCCCTGATACACTGTTCGGTCAAAGAGAGAACCAGATAGGGGATCAAATTCATGTTTGCAGGAGACTCACTTGATGATATTTATCACTCTTTTTAATCAGCAGGTACCTGTAGCGACTGCGGCCTCTCAAGCTGCGGAAGTATCCGGCCTGAGGCGTAGTTTGAAGCGGGCCGAAGGAGAATTTGGCCAAGTGAAGAGACAGCTGGAGGATAATCAAGGATGTAGAAACCTTGTTTATGTAGCACGAAAGGATGAGTGTGCATGATAACAATCTTTTGATAATGTGCTCTAGGGGAGTCGGCCAAAATTGAGACCTTGAAGAAGGCTTTGGCCGAAGCCGAGAGGAAAGTAGCCGCAGAGCAGGTGCTCCGTGAGAAGCACGAGGCCAGAGTTATTGAGGCTGAGCGAGAGCTTCAAGAGGCCGTGCAGAAATGCGAGACCCTGGAGCAGAGTTAAGCAGGGAAAGAATCCGAACTCTCCCAGGTTCGCCAAGCCGCAAGTGATGCCCGTGGCGATGCCCAAGGTGCCCTGAAGGAAATCCAGGAGGCGAGGAAGATTGCGGCTGGTAAGGATTTTTCTGTAAAAAGCAAGTATAGGAAATGAGAAAATCATATTTGACAATCTTGAGTTTGGATGTATACAGGGGTATTTGCGGAGCTGTCGCGCAGCATATCTGATGCCGCACAATTCTACCGAGTTGAAGGGGGGAATACTGCGGATAAGCTCTTCTGGATGCAGTATCTGGCGCTGAATTATCCGGGGCCCTTCTCGGATCAGCTGAAGCAGCTAGTCGAGCTGCAAAAGGCGGCCGAATTATCCATGAAGGATTTAATTATCCGACTGTGGCCCGCTGAGCCGATTCCAAGCAGCTTCTTAGGGCTCGTGAAGCGGCTTGTAGGTGCCTGCCTCGACTCAAAGTCATCAAGCGGTCGGTCTGCATAGAGGGTGCGCGAATGGCCTTCGCCCATGCCAAGGTGCATTGGGGAAAGATGGATGCGGAGAAGCTGATGACCGAGGGACCGCCGGAGGGGAAGGAGCACCGCAAGCCCGAACTGTATTATGAAGCTGTCTTGAAAGGAGACTGCTTTGCGGTGGAGCAATGCACCAATGACATTATATTTCCATGAATACGGTCAAGTTCGTCCGTTGTAATATTTGAACAAGAGCATTCTTATCATCTATTTCTTTGTCGTATGAATGTTTTTCATCCTGGCGGCCGTTGTATATAATAATTTCGAGAGTCGGCCAGTCGTCGGCTTCCGCCCCCACGTAGTGAGTACGGGGGTGTTCGGGATAAACTTGAGCACTATTTATCCCAGTTTTGGGTCCCTAAAGGAGGTGTTCAGCACAACGAACCAGGCAATCGGACTATAGGGCTTTATCGCTCTCACTTAGCCATAGGAGTTGTTTCGAGGATGGTAGGCGCAGCCCCTAGTGTTTGGAACTCCACACGAGGGGCTCTATAAGCACCTGATCGGAGAAGGCCAATCCATCGCATGTTGCATTGGTTATAGCATTATGCGGAAGAAATCCTTAAAGATTTTAGAACCTCTCGAACAGCTGACCAGCTCTCGCTACATCATGACAGTCACTTTTTGGCTTTCTCTAGTGAGGTGCTCGTCCGAAAGAACCGGGACACAATCGCAGTAGTTCTCCCAGTGCTACCTTAGTCGATATAGCGGAACGTAAGGTACCAAAACATAGGAGCCGGGCAAACCCAACTATTGACCCAAGACATGATTCGGAGCTGATGCATATAATGCTATAAGTTCGGGGTGCCGAACTACCGTGAAGGAGTTCGGACTTTTTTATCGTAATATGGGCGTGATGAAGCCCCTGGTATATTGAGGCATATCGCGATAAGCAGCCGCCTTTTAACAAAGGAATTTTAAATAAAAAATAGTAACAGGTGAGCATCATATAAATCCACATGTTGTATTTGAGTAATACGTCAATTCGTATGAGTACAGGTGATGTGATAAAAAGGAATATGATTGCGGAACCTGCTGAAACCAGGCGTGCGGGAGTTGTGTTCGGATCCGGGGTGTAGTCGGATGATTACAGGGGAATGTCTAGAGATTCCCTGACGCGCTCGAACTATTCCCACGCCTTCCATCATAACCTACATAGAGGTCAACCTGTAAAGAAAACATAAGAAATGGTTTTGCGCCACCTGGCAGTTGAGCCGCAGCATGTGGCTTGTTCTATCCTTGTCCGGAGTGTTTTTAATTTATCTCCGGGCGGGCCGGGCTATCCTGTCGTGCAGTAGTTTGGATTCCTTTGGTGGTGCCCGGGAGCTTTGCCTTCGACTCGATGTTCGACTGTAAGGTGTCATTCCTTGTTCTTGTTGTTAAAGTGGTGGTAGACTCTTTGGTCGGGAGGGGGAATTTGTTTCTGCCATTAACCGTGATGACGCCGCGTGGACCGGGCATCTTTAATTTATGATAGGCATAATGTGGCACCGCGCTGAACTGAGCGAATGCGATTCGTCCGAGCAGTGCCTGATGGTCGCTGCAAAAGGGGACGATGTCGAAGACTAAGTCTTCGGTACGGTGATTGTCTGGAGATCCGAAGACCACTTCCAGTGTGATTGAGCCCGTGCAATAGGCCTCTACACCTGGTATTATACCTTTAAAGGTGGTTTGTTTGCTTGATCCTTGAAGGGTTGATGCCCATTTTGTGCACTGTATCCTGGTAAAGCAGGTTCAGGCTGCTGCCTCCGTCCATAAGGACTTGTGTGAGGTGGAATCCGTCAATGATGGGGTCGAGGACCAATGCGGCCGAACCGCTATGACGGATACTAGTAGGGTGGTCCCTGCGATCGAAGGTGATATGGCAAGAGGACCATAGGTTGAATTTTGGGTCGATTGTATAAACCTCCCTTAGTGCACATTTCCACTTGGGAATGTGGCTTGCGCGTATCATATTCACCGTTTTCATCGGGGGAGGGAATATCATCTTTCCTCCTATATTCGGTGATCGGGGCTCTTTGTCATTGTTGTCGCTTTGAGACCCCTTCCCCTTGTTTTCAGCGTCTGACCTGCCTGCTTGTCTGAAGACCCAGCATTCTCTATTGGTGTGGTTGGCTGGTTTTCCAGGGGTGCCATGAATTTGGCATGGACGGTCGAGTATGCGGTCAAAACTGGACGTGCCTGAATTGTTTTTGTTGAATGGTTTCTTCCGCTGACCGGCCTTGGAGCCGCTGAATCCGGCATTGACTGACATGTCTTCGGCATTATCACCGTTTTTGCGGCACTTGTGTTTTTTGCGTCGTGATTTGTCGTTGCTATCTTTAGTTTTCGATGTGCCTAGATTGCTTGTTGTATTGTTCCTACGGTCAAACCAGCTATCCTCGCCCGCGCAAAAGAGAGTCATGAGTGTTGTGAGAGCTGCCATGGACTTTGGCTTTTCCTGACCGAGATGTCGGGAAAGCCATTCATCACGAATGTTATGTTTAAAGGCCGCTAGGGCTTCGACATCTGGACAGTCAACAATTTGGTTCTTTTTGGTTAGGAACCGGGTCCAAAATTTCCTGGCTGACTCTCCGGGCTGCTGGGTTATGTGACTTAGATCATCAGCATCCGGTGGGCGCACGTAAGTGCCCTAGAAGTTATCAAGGAATGTGTCTGCCAGGTTCTCACAATTCCCGATGGAGTTTGCCGGAAAGCTATTCAACCAATGCCGAGCCGGTCCCTTTAGTTTTAGTGGGAGGTACTTGATGGCGTGTAGATCATCTCCGCGGGCCATGTGAATGTGAAAAAAAAATCTTCTATCCATACCGCGGGGTCTGTGGTGCCATCGTATGATTCAATGTTCACGGGTTTAAATCCTTCCGGGAATTCATGATCCATTACTTCATCAGTGAAGCATAGGGGATGTGCGGCGCCCTTGTGCTGGGCTTTATTGTGTTCGGCCCGGCCGAATATGTTAGTGTATCCGGCATGACGATTCTTGTCACGCGTTGGGACGCGTCCTCGTGATCCATGGATCGATCTTGACTGTCCTGCTTTGTCTTCTAATACGTCTCGCAGGTCCTTCGTGTAGCCCCGGGCTTTAGTGTTATTCTTTGATTGGCCACGGGGTGCGGTCTGGACTTTGGGCTGGTACGCCGTTTTGTCGCGGCCACGGGGTGGCCGGTCAGCCGCATCATGCGCTAGTAGCGTGAGTTTTAAAGCCTCCTCCTCAAGTTGAGGTAGTAGCCTGCGCTTTGGGTAGCTTTTGCTAGGGCGCTCGAGTTCGTATTCCTCGGCGGCCAGGACATCAGTCCATCTGTCAGTTAGCAGATTTTGATCAGCTTGAAGCTGTTGCTGCTTTTTCTTCGGGCTTTTTGCAGTGGCTATAAGCCGGCGTTTGAAGCGCTCCTGCTCGACGGGATCCTCCGGCACGATGAATTCTTCATCGCCGGCACAGTGGAACTCTCAATGAAAGGACCAACGTCGGTGTCAAAACCGGCGGATCTCAGGTAGGTGGTCCCGAACCGTGCGTCTAAGGCCAATGGTAACAGGAGGCAGGGACACGATGTTTTACCCAGGTTAGGGCCCTCTCGATGGAGGTAATACCTTACTTCCTGCTTGATTGATCTTGATGATATGAGTATTACAAGAGTTGATCTACCACGAGATCGTAGAGGCTAAACCCTAGAAGCTAGCCTATGATTATGATTGTTGTCCTACGGACTAAACCCTTCGGTTTATATAGACACCGGAGGGGGCTAGGGTTACACAGGGTCGGTTACAGAGAAGGAAATCTACACATCCGAATATCCAAGCTTGCCTTCCACGCAAAGGAGAGTCCCATCCGGACACATGACGAAGTCTTCAATCTTGTATCTTCATAGTCCAACAGTCCGGCCAAAGTATATAGTCTGGTTGTCCGAGGACCCCTTAATCCAGGACTCCCTCAGGCGGCAAGACCGCTAATGTTGTCATTGGAGACACTGACATGAAGGATGCTGGGTATGGTATATTTCCCACTATTCTTTTAGTATGTCATTCTCCTGATTGGTTGATTGACACAGGTGCTAATGTGCATGTATGCGGTGATATTTCCATGTTTTCGTCTTATCAGACCGCAGGGACTTTAACCATGCTGATGCGCAACGGTTCAAGTGCTTCTGTTCGTGGTGTTGGCACGGTCGATCTGAAGTTTACTTCAGGGAAGATTGTGCGGCTGAAGAACGTGCATTATGTCCCCTCCGTCAATAAAAATCTTGTTAGCGGATCTCTTCTGTGTAGAGATGGCTATAAGCTTGTCTTTGAGTCGAATCAATTTGTAATATCCAAGTATGGAACCTTTGTTAGTAAAGGCTACGAGTCAGGAGGCCTCTTTCGTTTATCCTTATCAGACGTTTGCAATAATGTTGTTAATCATATTTGCAACAATAGTGAATCAAATGTGTGGCATTCACGTCTTTGTCATGTTAACTTTACTTGCATGTCGCGACTAGCGAAGTTGAACTTAATCCCTAGTTTCACCACTGTCAAGGGATCTAACTGTCAAGTGTGTGTGCAAGCTAAGCAACCTCATAAGTCTCACGTGACTGCGGAAACGAGAAATCTTGCACCACTAGAACTTATACATTCAGATCTATGTGAAATGAATGGTGTTTTGACAAAAGGTGGAAAGAAATATTTCATGACGTTAATTGACGACTCCACTAGATACTGCCGTGTGTATCTTCTGAAATCTAAGGATGAGGCTTTGAACTCTTTCAAGATCTATAAAGCTGAAGTGGAAAACCAACTTGATCGAAAAATCAAGAGCCTTAGGTCCGACCGTGGTGGAGAGTATTTTTCCAATGAATTTGATGCTTTTTGTGCGGAACATGGTATAATCCATGAGAGGACGCCTCCCTATTCACCTCAGTCAAATGGGGTGGCCGAAAGAAAGAACCATACTCTAACTAATCAAGAACAAAGAGATAACTCCATTCGAGGAATGGGAGAAGAAAAGGTTAAAGCTCTCTTATCTACGAACCTGGGGTTGTTTGGCGAAAGTCAATGTGCCAATTCCAAAGAATCGGAAGCTGGGACCAAAAATTGTGGATTGTGTTTTCCTGGGATATGCTTTTCATAGCATTGGTTATAGATTCTTGGTTATAAAATCTGAGGTACCTGACATGCATGTTGGTACGATCATGGAGTCGAATGATGCGACTTTCTTTGAAGATATCTTTCCCATGAAGGATATGGCTACCTCATCTAATCAGGAGATGCCTAGTTCATCGAATCAGGAACCAGTTACAATTACTGAACCTGCCATTTCGATGGAACACTTTGAAAGTCCTGTGGAGGAGAACAACGAAGTTCCTACTAGGAGCAAGAGACAGAGGACTGCAAAGTCCTTTGGTGATAATTTTCTTGTGTATCTCATAGATGACACTCCCAGTTCTATTTCAGAGGCCTATGCATTTGAAGATGTTGACTACTGGAAGGAAGCAGTTCGTAGCGAGATGGATTCCATCTTGGCGAATGACACTTGGGAGATAACTGATCGTCCTTATGGGTGCAAACCTATAGGATGGAAATGGGTATTCAAGAAGAAGCTTAGGCCTAATGGTACTATTGAAAAGTACAAGGCTCAGCTCGTGGCTAAGGGTTATACCCAAAAGGAAGGTGAAGACTTCTTTGATACTTACTCACCTGTGGCTCGACTGACCATTATTCGAGTTCTACTTTCACTAGCTGCCTCACATGGTCTTCTCGTTCATCAAATGGATGTTAAGACTGCTTTCCTAAATGGAGAGTTGGACGAGGAAATTTATATGGAACAACCAGATGGGTTTGTAATAGATGGTCAAGAAGGGAAAGTGTGCAAGTTGCTGAAGTCTTTGTATGGACTCAAGCAAGCACCCAAACAGTGGCATGAGAAGTTTGAAAGAACTTTAACAGCTGTAGGCTTTGTTGTGAACGAAGCTGAAAAATGTGTGTACTATCGCCATGGTGGGGACGAGGGAGTTATGCTTTGCTTGTATGTTGATGACATACTGATGTTCTGAACAAATCTGAATGTTCTTAAGGAGGTCAAGGATTTCCTATCTCGTTGTTTTGAGATGAAGGATTAAGGAGTGGCTGATGTCATTCTGAACATCAAGTTGTTGAGAGACGATGATTGTGGGATTACATTGCTTCAATCTCACTATGTGGAAAAGATCTTGAGTCGCTTTGTCTACAGTGACTTCAAGCCCTCTTCAACACCATATGATGCTAGTGTGTTGCTTCGAAAGAATCGAAGAATTGCTGGAGACCAATTGAAATATTCTCATATTATTGGCTCGCTTATGTAGTTAGCCAGTGCTACAAGACCTGACATCTCTTTTGCTGTTAGCAAACTGAGTCGGTTTGTCTCAAAACCAGGAGATGTGCATTGGAAAGCTCTAGAGAGAGTTTTGCGTTATTTGAAAGGCACTGCGGATTATGGAATTCACTACACTGGGCACCCAAAGGTGCTTGAAGGGTATAGTGACTCAAACTGGATCTCAAATGTTGATGAGATAAAGGCCACGAGCGGATATGTATTCACTCATGGAGGTGGCGTTGTTTCTTGGAAGTTGTGACGCCCGAATAATTAAGCTACAGTGATCCCACGCTAATGGTGCCACGTCACCACGGTTACCGCTACTAATCTATCTTTAGATCAAAACCGGTCCAAATCAAATTCAAAGTTTGGTAAATAATAAAAGTTTTCAGACATTAAAATAAAAATGTTCGGTTTGTACTAAATATTACATAGATAAATATGGTGTAGTAAACACATTTTTATAAAAGCCCTAAATAATTTAAAATGATTTAAAACAAAAAAGTAAATAAATAAAAGAAAAGAAAATACGAAAAAGAAAAACTAAACAAACAAACAAAGAAAACCCCCC
>NC_041383.1:124926628-124932813 GCF_002162155.2 Triticum dicoccoides | reverse complement strand
AGCCACCGCCGCCCGTCTCCGGCTCGCCTCCACCCCTCGCTCCTCTTCCCCGACCTGATCTGGATCGGGAAGGGGCAATGAGCCCGACGCCCCCTTCATCAACGCCGTTGTCGTACGACACAACCGCCGCACGTGGACAATGTTGCCGCCTCGTCCCGCCACTACCTCGTCGGACCGCCTCCCCGTCTCCGTCGATCGTCCCCGTCCTCCTCCCCACGGGTCGCCCCCGAGCCTCGACACCCATGTCCCCCTGCAAACACCGGTGAGGCCCTCGGCCTCCGCCTCCCCTCTCCCCTTCCTTTCGTCCGCGCTCACCGCGCCCGGCCGCGTCCCGCAGCTCCGCATGACGCGAGCCCCGCACCTAGTGTGTCCCCGCTCGTCCGCCCGCGGCCTGCCGGCGTCGCCCGCTTGTGCACCCCGTGTTGGAGCCGCCTTCCCCCTGCCATCGCCCCGACTCTGCCCCGGTGCGTTCGCACCTCACCCGGCTCACGCCCGATGCATGGCCGCGCCCCTGCTCCTCTGTGAGCCGCTGCGCCCACTGTGCTGCTCTCCCCTGCGCGCTCGGACGGCTCACCGCCTCGCACGCGCCCCGTCTCGTGCGCGCCCACCATGGTCGTCTCCCCTGCTGCTGCTCTTGCCGCCATCCCGTGGCGCCGCCCTCCGTTCCCTTGGCCGGCGTCGTGGGCGCCGGCGGCCACGCCGGCGGCCTCGCCACGCCCTGGCTGCCCCCCTTCCTGTCGATCTGGGTGCTCGCCCAGTCGGGCGCCGACGCCCAGCGCCCGCACCACTATGGCCTCTAAGCCAATGACGAAGGGGCCCCACGCCCCCAGAGAACGTGTCTGTTAAAAAAAAGAAGTTAAAAAAAATATAATAAATCAATAATAAATAATAAAAATAATTAATTAATTAATTAACTAATTGATTAACTTAATTAATTCTGATTAACTTAGCTAATTAAGATTAATTAATCTAATGACTAATTAACCTAATTAACTACTGTTAATTAGCTAACAGAGTATGACAGTGGGGCCCACCCCTTATTATTACTAATTAGGTTAATTAAAATGTTTAATTAAAAATGTGTCACTGACCAGTGGGACCCACTAGTCAAGTTGACCAGTAAACTCTGTTGACTGCTGACATCAGCATGACATCATGCTGATGTCATTATTCCATTTTCCGAATTAATTAAATAATTAATTAAATTCCTGAAATTAATAAAATCTTTAGAAAATCATATCTTTTAATCCGTAACTCGGATTAAAATATTTTCAACATGAAAGTTGCTCAGAACGACGGGACGAATCCGGATATGGAGTCCGTTCGTCCGCCACACACCCCTAACCTATCGAACCCGCAGCTTTCCCCCTCCGGCTCCTCTGCCCGAAAACACGAAACACCGGGGATATTTTCCCGGATGTTTCCCCCCTTAACCGGCATCACCTCATACCACGTCAGGTCACGCCTAGCATCGTTACTTGTCATTTCATGCATCGATATGCATCTGTTTACATGGTATTCATTGTTTCTTCCCCCTCTTCTCTCCGGTAGACTACGAGACCGACACTGCTGCTGCCCAGTTCGACTACGGAGTTGACGACCTCTCTCTCTTGCCAGAGCAACCAGGCAAGCCCCCCCTTGATCACCAGATATCGCCTATTCTACTCTATACTGCTTGCATTAGAGTAGTGTAGCATGTTACTGCTTTCTGTTGTACCTATCCTGATGCATAGCCTGTCCTTGATACTACTGTTGTTACCTTTACCTGCAATCCTATATGCTTAGTATAGGATGCTAGTATATTCATCTGTGGCCCTACATTCTTGTCCGTCAGCCGTGCTATACTATCAGGCCGTGATCACTCGGGAGGTGATCACGGGTATATACTATATACTTTATACATGATACATGTGGAGACTAAAGTCGTGTCGGCTGGTGGAGCACCCGCGAGTGGATCTTTGTGGCGGAGCGACGGGGCAGGTTGAGACCGCCTAGGAGAGAGGTGGGCCTGGCCCTGTTCGGCGTTCGCGGATACTTAACACGCTTAACGAGATCTTGGTATTTGATCTGAGTTGGCTACGAGCCGATACGCACTAACCAACTACGTGGGAAAGATATGGGCACTCGGCATCGTGGTATCAGCCGAAGCACTTCGTGACGCCAGCGACTGAGTGGCGCGCGCTGGATTGGAACGTAAGCCTGCTCTTGTATTAAGGGGGCTAGTTCTGCTTTCGGCCGCGTACGCCACATGCAGGTGTGCTATGGGCGATGGGCCCAGACCCCTGTGCGCTTAGGTTTAGACCGGCGTGCTGGCCTCTCTGTTGAGCCTAGGTGGGGCTGCGACGTGTTGATCTTTCGCGGCCGGGCATGACCCGGGAAAGTGTGTCCGGCCAAATGGGATCAAGCGTGTTGGGTAAGTTGGTGCACCCCTGCAGGGAAGTTAATCTATTCGAATAGCCGTTATCTTCGGTAACAGGACGACTTGGAGTTGTACCTTGACCTTATGACAACTAGAACCGGATACTTAATAAAACACACCCTTCCAAGTGCCAGATACAACCGGTGGTCGCTCTCCCTCAGGGATATGAGGAGGGGATCGCCGGGTAGGATTATTGCTATGTGATGTTACTTGGAGGACTTCAACCTACCCTCTTCTACCTGTTGCAAGACGGAGGTGACCAGAAGCGTAGTCTTCGATAAGACTAGCTATCCCCCTCTTATTCTGGCATTCTGCAATTCAGTCCACTGATATGGCCCTTTACACATATATCCATGCATATGTAGTGTAGATCCTTGCTTGCGAGTACTTTGGATGAGTACTCATGGTTGCTTTCTCCCCCCTTTTTTCCCCTTTCCTTTCTTTCTGGTTGTCGCAACCAGATGCTGGAGTCCAGGAGCCAGACGCCACCTTCGACGACGACTCCTACTACACTGGAGGTGCCTACTACTACGTGCAGCCCACTGATGGCGACCAGGAGTAGTTAGGAGGATCCCAGGCAGGAGGCCTGCGCCTCTTTTGATCTATATCCCAGTTTGTGCTAGCCTTCTTAAGGCAAACTTGTTTAACTTATGTCTGTACTCAGATTTTGTTGCTTCCGCTGACTCGTCTATGATCGAGCACTTGTATTCGAGCCCTCGAGGCCCCTGGCTTGTATTATGATGCTGGTATGACTTATTTTATTTGTAGAGTTGTGTTGTGATATCTTCACGTGAGTCCTTGATCTTGATTGTACACATTTGCGTGCATGAGTAGTGTACAATTGAATCGGGGGCGTGACAAGTTGGTATCAGAGCCGACTGCCTGTAGGAATCCCCCTTCCACACTCCTTGGCCGAAGTCGAGTCTAGACTTTACAAAACTTTTACTAACTTGGCTGTGTGGCCCATGGGCCCACGTCGCCATTGGGTGGTATTAGGATTTTTTACTCCTCGACCTTTACTCTGGGATTCTGAACTCTCTTCTATTCGGGTTAAACGATTTTTACTAAATTCTAACTTTTAGGTTCTCGAAAATACTTTCTATCGGAGGGGCCCTTCAGTCCGGATGATCACCGACTGCACCAGAAGATTTCGAAGATACTCTTTGATATTCTCTCGAGACTTTGTGCCCATCACTTTTGCTATTCCCGACCACCGATTAATCCGTATGGAAAACTACTTACACTTGCCATTCATACGATCATCCCCCATTGATCTTGTTATTACAAGATACCCCGAAGTTTTCTCTATTGTTCCGAGAATACTTTGTGCCTACTGCCTAGCAGTTCTTTGCCACATGAATACCCCTTCAAATAATTTCTCGCACTTATCGAGTATCCACTCATCCCCAGTTGATTCATGTATTTCACAGAAGTCTTCGAAATGCCATTCGATCTTCCGAAAATCCCGAGCAGCCTATTCCTCATGAAATTCTTGCTTGCTTGCATTATGGTTAGTCCCATAAGTCTCATAGTCTTATTGACATTCCGTGTCATTATCATTTTGAGTCTGTTGACTCAATATGTTTGCAATACCCGCAAACATCATTGATCCTTATAAATTACCTTTCCGGCTGAGCTGCCATTCTTTTAACTGGAATTGGTTCTCGACCAATCCAATTGTCGTTGATTGTACCCTAAGGTTATTCAACTTATCCATCCCTAATCAGAGCATTGCTTCTGATCCCTTGATTTGGAAATCATAATTCCTTTGCATTTGACAATTGAGTTAGTCAGTTGTTTCTATAATTTGATCTCCTTGCACTCTTCTTCCTCTAGTTCAGATCCCTTGTGGACCATCAGGTCCATTGTTGGATTTTATCCGTCAGCATCCTTCATATTCAATAACTTTGTGAGACCTTCCCCTGATACATAATGCCTTTGGTAAATTGTATCCTCTGCTTTGTCAACCATGCTCTACCTCCGAGCTTGAGTTATTTACCCCTGAAGTTGATGGTATACGTTCCTAAGATGCTTTGATGGGTTGAACCTATGCCCTCCTTAATATGTGTGAACTTGAAAATTTTCACGAGTCATACTCTTCCAGTGTTTTGCTAGATAAAGTTTAAACATTACAACTTCTCCGAAAAATGAGAAGTGAATGGAAGGTTATGCATTGAGGAAGTGGGAGTCGACCTTGAACCTTTGTGTTCATGCCCATGGACACGATGTAGATCCTATCATGGAAGCTTCTTGAAATAATAACTATTCCTTTGGTATAAGTTCATCTTATATCTGGGATCTGGCCTTTTGCAATCGTGGTTCCGACCATGTTCTCTTTTAAATACCATTTCTCATGCAAGATTAAGCACTTGTCTTCTGTAGAGCAATACCCCCAGTCCGACCTTTACTTTGGTCTGTCATCGAGTATTACCCCCTGGTATCTCGAGATTATCATGGAACTGCATAACATCTTATGAGTTCTTCATCAAGTGCCACATTCCCACTGGTTCCAATTTTTTCACGGGCTTTGAGTTATTAAACACTCAAAGACACTGATAACTGACTCGAGTCCGCATCGCAATTAAGCAACTCTTGTAACCCTCATTACTTACGAGTTTGAACTCAATCACGTCATCCCTAGCCTGATTGGCTATATCCTTGTCGTGCCGATCTTAACTGGGCTACCTGGTCCTTCTTCCCAGAGCGTAATTTTTACGATGAGCTAAGCTTACGTCGAATTTTCCTCATCATATCATTTCACCTTAAACAACAAGCTTGAGTTCGAGTTTGTTTCGTAACTGTGGTTCCAATAACCTCTTGCTTCATCATTCCTTCGACTTGATGTCATCGCTGATTGATTACATCTGCATGAAATCTCTCGACAATTGTGTCGTGATCATCATCAAACTTATGAGCTCTTCAGGAATTCAATAGAATTCATGATGGGTAATACCATCCTTGCCCCTCGATGATTCATGTTCTCATCGACCACTTTATTGCCTTCCGTTCAACACAACTTGTTCGTGTTTTGTGTAAACCTTGAGATCCCTGCTACCCAGCAGTTGATCTTCCTTACCTCGGAAGTATTACCATCTCTTTTTGTCAAGAATGTGGTGAGAATTTCACCACCTCTTAAGAATTCTTGATAACATAATACTTCTTTCCATCTTCGTACATTCCTTGGTCCCCGTATCGTTTTCAACCGGAATACCGACTATTGAGCTATGACGTGTGAATTCAAAACTTCTAGCAACCCTATTGCTTTGAAGTGAATGGGCGATAGTTCATTCTAAGTCTTTCGATAATTGAATCACCATTCTAACATTGGCCGTGCAACCCAACCCATATTTCGGGTGCACCGTTCAACCAATGTTTAATTATGTATGTTTTCCTCGAGCATATCCCATTATATCATTTGATCTAACAAATGTCATCTTCTTGTTCACATTATCATGGAAATCCATCCGTTTGGAATTCACGATGAATTGTCGCTGAGCCCATCAGCCACCTTCTCATCCCCTCCTTGGTTTAATGATGAACTATTGCTTCAGAAACCCGCTCCCATAGTTCATTCCTCAAGAATCTTGCAATGTCATTTCGTCGGTTTGTGTTGCACCTTTTCCTCGCGGACCCTCTGAGTTTGAGGTATCATGACACCAATTAGATATGAATCTCGGTCAGATATGATGGTTGGGACAACTTTCGGAGAGTCATGATGTTGGTCCTTTGGTGACCCGGTAACCTGATGTCATGCCTAGCACCCCCC
>NC_041383.1:124924735-124926388 GCF_002162155.2 Triticum dicoccoides | reverse complement strand
CCTATCATTATAGATTCCTTTTCAGCAAGGTTATTCATTCATCCATGAGGAAATTGTAAGACTTATTCTACAAGTTATTCCTGATGGATCCTTCGTGTTTCCAAAGTCTGATCTTCACCTGAAGACCATGTCAATGCTATCTCGAAGCATGTCAATGGTACTCTGATTTTCAACAGGAACATTTAAAGCACGATGCTAAATTTTATTTATCATTTATCCTAACACCGTTGTATGGGTAATATCATGATATTCCTCCCCCCCCTTAACTAAAGGGGTTTTCTACGTTATATCCCGTCATGAATATCATGCGTTGCTTGCCCTTGGGAAGGATATACCCCCTGATATATGTGTTTAAACACATTTTCCTTTCCATTGTTCTGTTTAATCTGATAATCTTATTTTCCTTTCCATTGGTTGGTTTAACCTTTCTTGAGGTCTATATAATCTAAGCAGTATTATTCTCCTGCTTATGTAAACACCTCGGTGTACAACTCTGTCAGTAAGACCCTGTTACTATTGTTGATGACATTTCAGTAACCACCGATGGACGAGAACTTTGCCTATTGGTCCGCCTCGTTTCAACGAGCAGGAAAATGGTTCTCCTTGTCCCTCGCCTTGGTACCGATGTAGTTGCTAACATATAACTGACAGGCTAACCTCTGACATGCCTTACTTGCATGACCATGCAAGACATCACCGCCTTCCTACTTTTAACCCACATGGTGGGCCCATAACCCACAGTTCCACAGGATCGAAACCTGACTCTCCTGTACACCCCCTGTTCCCAAAGTTATTCCTCACGCGTGGCCTAGTGTGTAACTCACGAGCCACCTTCCGATGAGATCATCAATCTGGTATCAGACGCAATACTTATTCCCATTGCTCTGAACCCCTTTCACACTTCGCTTCAGGCAACGAACGATTGCCTATGCGCTTGAAACTTCTATTTTTGCACCTTCTTGCTTTGCTCTTGATATTGTCTTAAATTTCAATTCGAGAGTTACTTTCCGCCACCTTCCTCGTTGTTGTCTACAAGATAGTCTACCCTACAGAGGTCCATTCTTCCGATATACCCCCTTAATATTTCGTTAGTATGATGAAGACTACGAAGGAAGAATGGCCACTTCATCATGATGGCCTGGAGCAGAGAAATGAAGACATCACCAAAAGGGGATCAACTACTTCGGAAAGAGCAATTAAAACCGAGAACACTCGCTAGAATTTCGTAACTAGAATCTTCTTCCCCCTTACGCCTCCTAAATCTCGGGACGAGATTTCTTGTAGTGGAGGAGAATTGTGACGCCCGGATAATTAAGCTACAGTGATCCCATGCTAATGGTGCCACGTCACCACGGTTACCGCTACTAATCTATCATTAGATCAAAACCGGTCCAAATCAAATTCAAAGTTTGGTAAATAATAAAAGTTTTCAGACATTAAAATAAAAATGTTCGGTTTGTACTAAATATTACATAGATAAATATGGTGTAGAAAACACATTTTTATAAAAGGCCTAAATAATTTAAAATGATTTAAAACAGAAAAGTAAATAAATAAAAGAAAAGAAAATACGAAAAAGAAAAACTAAACAAACAAACAAAGAAAAAACCCCCGGGCTTCGGCCCGGCAGGCCGCAAGCCCCCCCCCCTCCTT
>NC_041383.1:124906778-124924493 GCF_002162155.2 Triticum dicoccoides | reverse complement strand
CCCCCTACTCTCTCTCGCCCCCTCCCGCTTGATCTGGAGCCGCCGCCGCCCGTCTCCGGCTCGCCTCCACCCCTCGCTCCTCTTCCCCGACCTGATCTGGACCGGGAAGGGGCAATGAGCCCGACGCCCCCTTCATCAACGACGTTGCCATACGACACAACCGCCGCATGTGGACAATGTCGCCGCCTCGTCCTGCCACTACCTCGTCGGACCGCCTCCCCGTCTCCGTCGATCGTCCCCGTCCTCCTCCCCACGGGTCGCCCCCGAGCCTCGACGCCCATGTCCCCCTGCAAATGCCGGTGAGGCCCTCGGCCTCTGCCTCCCCTCTCCCCTTCCTTTCGTCCGCGCTCACCGCGCCCGGCCGCGTCCCGCAGCTCCGCACGACGCGAGCCCCGCACCTAGAGTGTCCCCGCTCGTCCGCCCGCGGCCTGCCGACGTCGCCCACTTGTGCGCCCCGTGTTGGAGCCGCCTTCCCCCTGCCATCGCCCCGACTCCGCCCCGGTGCGTTCGCGCCTCACCCGGCTCACGCCCGACGCATGGCCGCGCCCCTACTCCTCTGTGAGCCGCTGCGCCCGCTGTGCTGCTCTCCCCTGCGCGCTCGGACGGCTCACCGCCTCGCACGCGCCCCGTCTCGTGCGCGCCCACCATGGCCGTCTCCCCTGCTGCTGCTCTTGCCGCCATCCCGTGGCGCCGCCCTCCGTTCCCTTGGCCGGCGTCGTGGGCGCCGGCGGCCACGCCGGCGGCCTTGCCACGCCCGTGGCTGCCCCCCCTTCCTGTCGATCTGGGCGCTCGCCCAGTCGGGCACCGACGCCCAGCGCCCAGACCACTATGGCCTCTAAGCCAATGACGAAGGGGCCCCACGCCCCCAGAGAACGTGTCTGTTAAAAAAAAGAAGTTGAAAAAATATAATAAATCAATAATAAATAATAAAAATAATTAATTAATTAATTAACTAATTAATTAACTTAATTAATTCTGATTAACTTAGCTAATTAAGATTAATTAATCTAATGACTAATTAACCTAATTAACTACTGTTAATTAGCTAATAGAGTATGACAGTGGGGCCCACCCCCTATTATTACTAATTAGGTTAATTAAAATGTTTAATTAAAAATGTGTCACTGACCAGTGGGACCCACTGGTCAAGTTGACCAGTAAACTCTGTTGACTGCTGACATCAGCATGACATCATGCTGATGTCATTATTCCGTTTTCCGAATTAATTAAATAATTAATTAAATTCCAGAAATTAATAAAATCTTTAGAAAATCATATCTTTTAATCCGTAACTCGGATTAAAATATTTTCAGCATGAAAGTTGCTCAGAACGACGGGACGAATCCGGATACGCAGTCCGTTCGTCCGCCACACACCCCTAACCTATCGAACCCGGAACTTTCCCCCTCCGGCTCCTTTGCCCGAAAACACGAAACACTGGGGATATTTTCCCGGATGTTTCCCCCCTTAACCGGCATCACCTCATACCACGTCAGGTCACGCCTAGCATCGTTACTTGTCATGTCATGCATCGATATGCATCTGTTTACATGGTATTCATTGTTTCTTCCCCCTCTTCTCTCCGGTAGACTACGAGACCGACACTGCTGCTGCCCAGTTCGACTACGGAGTTGACGACCTCTCTCTCTTGCCAGAGCAACCAGGAAAGCCCCCCCCCCCTTGATCACCAGATATCGCCTATTCTACACTATACTGCTTGCATTAGAGTAGTGTAGCATGTTACTGCTTTCTGTTATACCTATCCTGATGCATAGCCTGTCCTTGATACCACTGTTGTTACCTTTACCTGCAATCCTATATGCTTAGTATAGGATGCTAGTATATTCATCTGTGGCCCTACATTCTTGTCCGTCAGCCGTGCTATACTATCGGTCCGTGATCACTCGGGAGGTGATCACGGGTATATACTATATACTTTATACATGATACATGTGGAGACTAAAGTCGGGTCGGCTGGTGGAGCACCCGCGAGTGGATCTTTGTGGCGGAGCGACAGGGCAGGTTGAGACCGCCTAGGAGAGAGGTGGGCCTGGACCTGTTCGGCGTTCGCGGATACTTAACAGGCTTAACGAGATCTTGGTATTTGATCTGAGTTGGCTACGAGCCTATACGCACTAACCAACTACGTGGGAAAGATATGGGCACTCGGCATCGTGGTATCAGCCGAAGCACTTCGTGACGCCAGCGACTGAGTGGCGCGCGCCGGATTGGAACGTAAGCCTGCTCTTGTATTAAGGGGGCTAGTTCTGCTTTCGGCCGCGTACGCAACGTGCAGGTGTGCTATGGGCGATGGGACCAGACCCCTGTGCGCTTAGGTTTAGACCGGCGTGCTGGCCTCTCCGTTGAGCCTAGGTGGGGCTGCGACGTGTTGATCTTTTGCGGCCGGGCATGACCCGGGAAAGTGTTTTCGGCCAAATGGGATCAAGCGTGTTGGGTAAGTTGGTGCACCCCTACAGGGAAGTTAATCTATTCGAATAGCCGTGATCTTCGGTAACAGGACGACTTGGAGTTGTACCTTGACCTTATGACAACTAGAACCGGATACTTAATAAAACACACCCTTCCAAGTGCCAGATACAACCGGTGGTCGCTCTCCCTCAGGGATATGAGGAGGGGATCGCCGGGTAGGATTTCTATGTGATGTTACTTGGAGGACTTCAACCTACCCTCTTCTACCTATTGCAAGACGGAGGTGACCAGAAGCGTAGTCTTCGATAAGACTAGCTATCCCCCTCTTATTCTGGCATTCTGCAGTTCAGTCCACTGATATGGCCCTTTACACATATATCCATGCATATGTAGTGTAGATCCTTGCTTGCGAGTACTTTGGATGAGTACTCATGGTTGCTTTCTCCCCCCTTTTTCCCCCTTTCCTTTCTTTCTGGTTGTCGCAACCAGATGCTGGAGTCCAGAAGCCAGACGCCACCTTCGACGACGACTCCTACTACACTGAAGGTGCCTACTACTACGTGCAGCCCGCTGATGGCGACCAGGAGTAGTTAGGAGGATCCCAGGCAGGAGGCCTGCGCCTCTTTTGATCTATATCCCAGTTTGTGCTAGCCTTCTTAAGGCAGACTTGTTTAACTTATGTCTGTACTCAGATTTTGTTGCTTCCGCTGACTCGTCTATGATCGAGCACTTGTATTCGAGCCCTCGAGGCCCTTGGCTTGTATTATGATGCTGGTATGACTTATTTTATTTGTAGAGTTGTGTTGTGATATCTTCCCCTGAGTCCTTGATCTTGATTGTACACATTTGCGTGCATGAGTAGTGTACGATTGAATCGGGGGCGTCACAGAAGTCTTGCAAGCAGACCGTCTTAACGAGGTCAACAATGGAAGAAGAACTCAGAGCACTAGATACAACTACGGTGGAAGCAGATTGGCTTCGCTGGCTCTTGAATGACTTGTCGGTTGTTGAGAAACCTGTACCGGGTATCCTTATGAACTGCGACAATCAAACTATGTTCACTAAAGTGAACAACTCAAAGGATGACATGAAGTCATCAAGACACGTTCAGAGAAGGTTAAAGTCTGTCAGAAAAATGAGAAACTCCAGAGTTATTGCATTGGATTATATCCAAACATCTAAAAATCTGGCAGATCCTTTCACTAAGGGTCTATCACGTAATGTGATAGATAAAGCATCGAGGGAGATGGGTATCAGACCCACAATATGAGTTGTTCACAATGGTAACATATTCTTTGTGATCGGAGATCTCGTGAATTAGATGTAGAAGAAAAGTTGTTGGTCAACTTGGAGGAGAGCACCCTTACTGTTAAAAAATACCACTCCATGAAGATGCAATACTCTCCTAATCTGCATGGCAGGTTGACGAATATCTTAATGTGTTCTAAGTGGCTCTTTGAAGCAGAGATGATGTCCTGCAGAACATCTTTTGAAGAACACACCTATATGAGTCTGATTGTCAAATGTCGCAATCTATGAGAGTAGGGTTCTCTCTTGTAAACACATGAAAGGTCTCGGAGTATGACGCATAAGCTCCACCCGCGGGGAAGACCTACGGTAGCCACGTATCGCTCAAGGCTTTATGTGAAGCTAGATTCGCAGAAAATTTGCAGTTCAAGGCCTAGTCCACTGTTCAAGTTGCTTACTAGTGTAGCATAGAGTTCTGGGTGGAAGTTCAAATTAACAGTCTCCACTGCAGTCCCGGTATATAAAACAATGTTTTGGAACCAAAGGCAAATTTTGTGTGCCTCTGGAATCTGGTGGGGGATTGCAGGGAATTTTGTCTATTTTGGGCCTAGCCCAATAGAAGTTTCAGAAATTCCTAATAAATCCTAGAGGCCCACGCAGCCCATTCGTGCAAGGCAAGAGGTGGAACTAAAGTTTAGTCCCACATTGCTAGTTTAGAGGAAGTTGGACCTCTTTATAAGGGAGGTTCTTTCTCCACATGTATGAGCATGAGAACAAGAGGGACATCCACGTGCGCTCCTCCTCCGCCGCCCGCCTTGCCTCGTCACGACGCGCCGTGGGTTGCGGGAATGAGCCGAGCCGATGTCTAAATTTTTTCCACGCACGATGGGTATACGAATGGTCACACGGGAGCTAAAACGTTTTACTGTAGTGGAGCCTGAATACGAACGACGCACCTCTTCCTATCGTCTCCCTCCGTTGCTTCACCTCCCGCCGCAGCCTGTTCGTGTCCTTCTCATGTGCCTATATAAGAGAGGTCGCTCCTCTCCAGAGAGACACACCAGAAGAAGCTTAGGCCTGATGGTACTATTGAAAAGTACAAGGCTCGGCTCATGGCTAAGGGTTATACCCAAAAGGAAGGTGAAGACTTCTTTGATACTTACTCACCTGTGGCTCGACTGACCACTATTCGAGTTCTACTTTCACTAGCTGCCTCACATGGTCTTCTCGTTCATCAAATGGATGTTAAGACTGCTTTCCTAAATGGAGAGTTGGACGAGGAAATTTATATGGAACAACCAGATGGGTTTGTAATAGATGGTCAGGAAGGGAAAGTGTGCAAGTTGCTGAAGTCTTTGTATGGACTCAAGCAAGCACCCAAACAGTGGCATGAGAAGTTTGAAAGAACTTTAATAGCTGCAGGCTTTGTTGTGAACGAAGCTGACAAATGTGTGGACTATCGCCATGGTGGGGACGAGGGAGTTATGCTTTGCTTGTATGTCGATGACATACTGATTTTCGAAACAAATCTGAATGTTCTTAAGGAGGTCAAGGATTTCCTATCTCGTTGTTTTGAGATGAAGGATTTAGGAGTGGCTGATGTCATTCTGAACATCAAGTTGTTGAGAGACGATGATGGTGGGATTACATTGCTTCAATCTCACTATGTGGAAAAGATCTTGAGTCCTTTGGCTACAGTGACTGCAAGCCCTCTCCAACACCATATGATGCTAGTGTGTTGCTTCGAAAGAATCGAAGAATTGCTGGAGACCAATTGAAATATTCTCAGATTATTGGCTCGCTTATGTACTTAGCCAGTGCTACAAGACCTGACATCTCTTTTGCTGTCAGCAAACTGAGTTGGTTTGTCTCAAAACCAGGAGATGTGCATTGGAAAGCTCTAGAGAGAGTTTTGCGTTATTTGAAAGGCACTGCGAATTATGGAATTCACTACACTGGGCACCCAAAGGTGCTTGAAGGGTATAGTGACTCAAACTGGATCTCAAATGTTGATGAGATAAAGGCCACGAGCGGATATGTATTCACTCATGGAGGTGGCATTGTTTCTTGGAAGTCTTGCAAGCAGACCATCTTAACGAGGTCAACAATGGAAGCAGAACTTGCAACACTAGATACTGCTACGGTGGAAGCAGATTGGCTTCGCTGAATGACTTGCCGGTTGTTGAGAAACCTGTACCGGGCATCCTTATGAATTGCGACAATCAAACTATGATCACGAAAGTGAACAACTCAAAGGATAACATGAAGTCATCAAGACACGTTCAGAGAAGGTTAAAGTCTATCAGAAAAATGAGAAACTCCAGAGTTATTGCATTGGATTATATCCAAACATCTAAAAATCTGGCAGTTCCTTTCACTAAGGGTCTACCACGTAATGTGATAGATAAAGCATCGAGGGAGATGGGTATGAGACCCACAATATGAGTTGTTCATAGTGGTAACCTATTCTTTGTGATCGGAGATCCCGTGAATTAGATGTGGAAGAAAAGTTGTTGGTCAACTGGGAGGAGAGTGCCCTTACTGTTAAAAAATACCACTCCATGAAGATGCAATACTCTCCTAATCTGCATGGCAGGTTGATGAATATCTTAATGTGTTCTAAGTGGCTCTTTGAAGCAGAGATGATGTCCTGCAGAGCATCTTTTGAAGAACACACCTATATGAGTCTGATTGTCAAATGTCGCAATCTATGAGAGTAGGGTTCTCTCTTGTAAACTCATGAAAGGTCTCGGAGTATGACGCATAAGCTCCACCCGCGGGGAAGACCCACGGTAGCCACGTATTGGTCAAGGCTTTATGTGAAGCTAGATTCGCAGAAAATTTGCTGTTCAAGGCCTAGTCCACTGTTCAAGTTGCTTACTAGTGTAGCATAGAGTTTTGGGTGGAAGTTCAACTTAACAGTCTCCACTGCAGTACCGGTATATAAAACAGTGTTTTGGAACCAAAGGCAAATTTTGTGTGCCTCTGGGATCTGGTGGGGGATTGCATGGAATTTTGTCTATTTTGGGCCTAGCCCAATAGCAGTTTCAAAAATTCCTAATAAATCCTAGAGGCCCACGCAGCCCATTTGTGCAAGGCAAGAGGTGGAACTAAAGTTTAGTCTCACATTGCTAGTTTAGAGGAAGTTGGACCTCTTTATAAGGGAGGTTCTTTCCCCACATGTATGAGCATGAGAACAAGAGGGACATCCACGCGCGCTCCTCCTCCGTCGCCCGCCTCGCCTCGTCATGACGCGCCGCGGGTTGCGGGAATGAGCCGAGCCGATGTCTAAATTTTTGCCACGCACGCCGGGTATACGAATGGTCACACGGGAGCTGAAACGTTTTGCTGTAGTGGAGCCTGAATACGAACGGCGCACCTCTTCGTTTTGTCTCCCTCTGTTGCTTCACCTCCCGCCGCAGCCTGTTCGTGTCCTTCTCCTGTGCCTATATAAGAGAGGTCGCTCCTCTCCGGAGAGACACACTAGAAGATCCTCTTCCTCTCGCCACAAAGTTCCTGAGCACTGCGCTGCTGCTACGATCTTCCCCATCCCGACTTGCGGCGTGCACCGCAGGTCGGGACAGTAGGCCTCCAAAACCGCACCTTTTGAGTCCTGTACGGGAGAAGAGTGATAAGGTTTTTGGGGAGCGCTTGCATGACTACTGACTTCTTCGTCACGGACGCCCTGGACTCCGATGACTGCTTCCCCGACGACGACTTCTTCCCCGACGTCCACGACCTCCATGACGACATGGCTGGCGAGGACATCGACCCCAAGTCCAGGTCTTCTGCTGCTGCTGTCCCGTACGTGTTCGTCCCCTTTCTATTGGAGGTTGCTACAGTTCCTTGTTCTAGTATTTGCCCTAGATATGTTAGACTCTATTTCATATATGCAACTTGCTATACTATCTGCTCTAGATATGTTTAGCTATGGTTCATATATGAAGATGTTGTTTACCTTCTCTTTGTCAAATCGCATGGCTTATTTTGTCACCGCTATACTAGCCATGCTTTATCTAGTATTTCTGTTAATAAAATCATTCGGTAAATTGCTCATATTTCCAACAATTGGGACCTGAGTTTCCATACCTCAGTGCCGTAGGAGCACTAATGTACCTTGCAAATTGTACTAGACCAGACATTGCCTTTGCGGTAAATTTACTGGCTTGACATAGTGCAGCTCCAACAAAACGCCATTGGACAGGAGTAAAGAATATCTTCAGATATTTACAAGGTACTAAAGATCTTGGTTTATTCTATCGGAAAAATCAAGACATGACCCTGATTGGTTATTGTGATGCTGGATATATTTCTGATCCCCATAATGCCAGGTAACAAACATGGTTTGTATTTTTACATGGTGGAACTGCTATTTCATGGAAGTCAACAAAACAGACATCAGTAGCAACTTCCACTAACCACTCTGAAATAATTGCATTATTCGAGGCCTCACGAGAATGTGTATGGCTCCGCAGAATAATAAATCATATTCAGACATCATGCGGTATTGGTTCATTACAATCACCAACCATTATCTATGAAGATAATGCTGCATGTGTTGCTCAAATGCATATGGGATATATTAAAAGTAATATCACAAAACATATCTCTCCGAAACTATTTTTTCCTCATGAATTACAAAAAGATGGAGAGATTGATATTTTGCAAATAAAATGTTGTGACAATCTTGTAGATTTATTCACTAAGTCTTTACGAACAGCAGCATTTCAAAAGTGCATTCATGGAATTGGTATGAGACGACTACAAAATTTGCAAAGTTCAGGGGGAGAAAACTCCTAGAACTAAAACTTATTTATTATTATCCTCTGATAATAAATAAATTGTACATTTTCCTTATGAGTTTTCCAACGGATTTCTCATAAAGATTTGAATGAGATAATTGGTTACACTAACAATATATATATATATATATCAAATTCCCATTGTTTTATATATTTTCACAGGCTTCTTGCAAAACATAGACAATACCAGATCAAAGATTCTCGAAGCTCCAAGACCAAGACAATCCAGAAAATGCAAGATATTTCAGCACTCAAGACAATGAAGATTACAAACAACGTTGTCCAAGGGGGAGTGATAGGAATAAATTAGTATTAGTTTAGGCTAATTAGGCAACCAATTATTCTTTAGAATATTCCGCATGACAGTTAAGATACTGCGTTGGCCAGGGGTTGAGATCCTCTGCAGTACCGTATGGTGTTGTAGTGTCGATGACATGTGGGGCCAGGTCCCACATGACAGTGATTGTACAGCACCGTACAGTACTGCAAAGGATCCTAACCCGTTGGCCAGACGCTGTTTCTAGCGAACCGTCGCCGCATCTTTTCAAAACGACGCAAACCTTGTAACCGGCATGTAATCACGACTGCTCAGGACATACAAGTACCTGCAGTCACTATCAATGAAATTAATCTATTCACTTCAATCTTTCTGTTTCTCTTCACAAAGGACGAACCTTGTAGCCCCCTGCGCGGACGTTGATCCTGACCCAGTCGCGATTGCCGTCTGGCACGAAGTTCACCGCCGACTTAACACTCTTGAAATCCCCTCCCCATTTACTATCCACGGTGATGGTCCTCGACACCAACGCCCCCACAGAGCTCAACGCCGGCCACCGGAGCAGCAGCACGAGCACGACCAAACTGACAGCACGGTGGCACTTCATTAAGAAAAAGCATGGCAATATGGTGAGGAATGGGTGGTTTCGATTTATCATGAAGCAGCTCCATTTCATGGGAAGGTTTCAATCAAAAGAAAAATAATCGAGCTACAACAATTTTTTTGTACGGCAAGGGTGCCTCTCCATCAAGCCAGGCACACAACCATTTTATTTCCATTCAACCTCCAAAGACTGGGTTCCACTATATTGTCATAACATTTGAATCAAGCGCAACGAACGGATCGGATAGACTTAATTAGTTCCACTATATTGTTGTAAAATATAGTTATGCTCTTGATGATGCCGCGTCGGTGGAGCATGACACTTCAGTAGGAGGTCGATGTGGTGGCTTGGAGTTTTCTTAACATATGAATGGACCCGAAGGAACCAACAGCTGGATTAAGAGCTTATTTTGTTGGATGCCAATATTTGGCATTTCAATCATCCCAAATTCTTCGGCTTGTGTGTGCACTATACCTGGCCATGGGAAACCCGGCCCAGTCAGCCTGACCTGACCTGGCGTGAAATAGCCTGACCCGACCTGTACCAGTCTTGCCCACGGGCCTGGACTGGGCCTAGGTTTTGACCCTGGAGGCCAGGGCAGGCTAGGCTTGGGCTTTGCATATGTGTGTTTTAAGGAAGAGGCTCGGCCCAAGGCCCAACGGTCTTTTTCACTGATGGGCCAGGCTTGGGCTTGAAATCTAGGCCGAAAAGCTGGGCCAAGCCGGTGCCCTGCTGCGCGCTTTTTTAGGCCCAGCCCAAAGCCCGAACCGGCCCGACTTAACGTGTGTCCTAATTGGAGGAAGCGAGCGGCAACCCTGCACAGACATGCATGCATGCAGTCATGTGCTCCAAATTTAATTTCTATTAGTATGACGTGGCACATAGTGATAGGATTGTCTCGTGACCAGACAACACATTTAATTTCATGTCTGATGAATGTGTATGTGCATTTATTCAGGTTTTCAAATTTTAAAAAAACCATATCTTTCAAACAGCATGTTGGAATTCAGATCCTTTTTCAGCATTGGAATCATTGCGACGAGGTCTCTGAAAGTAGATCTTATTTGTCTACATTTGCAAAAAAAAATTGATGCCAATTTTGATACTATATGGTGCAATTCTATTATCACATGGTTCAAACAATTTTTTTGTAAAACCAAATTTAGAGCTACATGGTCCAACTTTCTATGAGGTTGCAACGTAGCGTCCATGACAAGAAACTTTTTTGATGTGCGACTACTCTACTGCCCGAGCAAACTACTTAGTAGTCGATGTGCAACCCCTCCATACTCATGGATGTGTAGTTTTCATTGCCGGCACACCCTGTCCCACCCACTGTAGTAGCGATGTGTGCAACTTAGTATGTTGTTTGTGCCAACTATCCTAACTAGTATTGAGTGTCCACAAAATTACTTTTTTTTGGTTAGTCATGATAGATTTGATAATTATTATATCTCTAGGAGTACAAACGTAACCTGTCCTCATGATACAACAATGCGCCAAATCAGTTGAATACAGAAAATAATATGGTGAAAGGAAAGAACAATAGTCATACTAAAAGAAAATACCTTGTGGAATAACATTTATATTTTCCTTTTTTTTGCTTTGTTATGAGATATCACCGCTTGCACATTATAAAGCTCAGTACCTCTTTAATATTCTGCAAAAATAATCATATACAAAAAGTACATCTTTTCTGTTACCATGTGCAACACACATACAAAGAAGAACGATAATTTGTATGGGATGCGGCTGTTCTAATTCTGAGCTCATGTGAGCTCGGGTCAATAATAATAAAAAAACCGTTTCTTTTTGTACAAAACATGGACAAATCATTTCATTGCTTGCAAAATTTCATCACCAGGCGACATTCATGGAAGACATGGCAAAAAAAATTTGAGGTTCCGAAATGTTATTTTCAATAGCATTTTGGAGCATCAATTATTTTTTGCCACATTTTTCACAAATATCATTTGATGTTGAAATTTTGCAAACAATGAAAACATTTATCAATGTTTGAGACAAAAAATATTCAGATTTTTTGAATTTTCCCCATGTTCTTGATTTTATTGTCCGTTCAAGCTCACATGAGCTCGGAATTAGAGCGGCACTTTCAAATTTGTATGCTCCCTTTATCGTGGTGTAAAATTAGATGAGTTTTCGGTCCGGTCCATCATCATCACATCGATCAATGCCTATGTTAGTCAATATTTTCAAAGCATCATCCGAATCCAACATTATGAATTTGTGCGGACTGTGATAGGCAAATTATTGGCACATCCAAGGTTTCTGGCGGCCCGGCGGTATAAGGCAAAAATAATTGGATAAAGGGAATTGAACTCTCGACCTCTCATTGTTGAGTACTTAATAACTCAGTCAACCAACTAGCTCTTGTTATTTGTTTGAGTTAATGTTGATTTACGTATTAAATTGGTACCACGTCGCAATCTTACACCCAATCCACCCAATTTATATATGTCTCTGAGCTTCCCAGGTATCACGAAGCCGTCTAAGGAATCAAACGGAACATGGCAGAAATAAGGAAGGAAAGAAAGAGGCTAATTCGTGGGCTATACTAATAAGGAAGGAAATCAAAAGGACGTGGCAAAAATAAGGAAGAAAAGAGAGAGGCTGATTCATAGGCTATACTGATAAGGAAGGAAAAAGAGGATGGTACTGCAATAAAATCGAATGGGACGTGACACAGAAATAGATTGGGACGTGTAAAGGAATGAGGCACGCATGCTTAGGGCGACTGGCGTAAGAACTGAGAAAGAGAAATTGTGCTGTAGTTTTTTTTTTGTAACTCAAGAAAACAATTGTTTCTGGTTTTCTTTTTGGTCTTTTATGAATGTTTTATGGAGCAGCCCACCCCTGCGGGCTGCGGCCACCCAAACGCTCGCACACTGAGATCTTCACGTGACTTCAAATAGCTCAACTTTTTATACGTACCATGTTACAAATGAGGAGAAGAAACATAATGAATCAAAGTCTCTTGCTTTGCTGCGTCATGTCAATCTCGTGCACTAGTATAAGAGTGTTTAGATCATTAAGTAGTGATCTAAACACCCTAATATTAGTTTACGGACGGAGTATAGTTTTGTCTACAACTGTTGTTTCGTCTTGGGAAATTTGTATACCCATCTAAAGGAGCAGTAGCTCTGGTTGCTAATTTACTGTGTAGAAAACTACTAATTGGATTGAAGAGTACATTACCTTTTCTTTATGTTGGTATCGGTTTTCTGAACTTGCTGCTTTAGTTTTCTATTTGTAAAAGGGTACATGCACTTCCCTCTTTCAACGAATGCTTCATTTTGCTTCGCTGAAGCCTTATGTGCTTGGTGCCATATAAAAACAATTTAATACCCCCAATGTTTCATCTAGTTTCTTACTCTTTTACTTATGCTATTGTTTGCTCAGTGCCATACAAACTGTACATGTTTTTGCTGAATCTTCTTTTTGAATGGAGTATACCTTTTTTTGTGATGTTCATTCTGAATACTCCTTAATTTGTAATTATTTATATTTCCATCTGGATCATTTCTAAGTAAAAATAGTATGTGTTCCTTTACCCAAAAAAATAGTCGCAATATGTGGTGTATATACCCCATTAAAAACAGTATATAATAATTAAAAAAGTATATGCTTCCAAACCAAAATAGTATAGTATATACTACAATATAAAAATATACATACTCAGATACAAAAAAATATATACTCTATACCAAAAAAGTAGTATATATTTGTCGTGCACAAATAGTACATACTTGTATGTAGAAGAAGTTCTATAAACTACAATGCAGATAGCAGTATATACACCCATGCGAAAAAAAGGAGTATATAGTACAATATAAAAAATAAGTGTTTACTCACATAAAAAAAGTACTCCCTCCGTAAACAAATTTAAAGCGTTTAGATCACTATTTTAGTGATCTAAACGCTCTTATATTTTTTTACAGAGGGGGTAGTTTGTACTCTTTACCAAAAAATATGTATGTACTCCTGAAAAAGATACTAATATAGTTTTTATAATCTTGATCAACTTTAAAGAAATATGACTTAGAATACATTTGAGTAAATTTGAAACTGAGAGAGTACCAATTTTTTGGCCTACTTTTGGTGCCATTAATTTGCACATCGGAGTTAGTAGGGAACAAGAAGGCCAGGCCTCTCTCTCTCTCTCTCTCTCTCTCTCTAGACCGCAATGTAAAATGAGTGTAAACGCACAACTCATCCTGCTATTTCCTATGCCATATGTGTGCAGCTCTACTCGTCATCCGATCGATCCCCGGCTATGGCTGCTTGCTTAGCCAACCGTCGTCGATGAAGCTCATGTCCACGAACTTCTCCACCTCCGCCTCCGTCAGATGCTTCTCCCACGGCACTCTCCTAGCCATGTCTGAGCCCGGCCCGGTGCACCCAACCTCTGCGAATACGACGTCGTTAGTCTCGCTGCCAGCGTGCCACGGAGCCCACCCCTGCGGTACGATGACGCTGGACATGTTCACGTGGTAGTAGACGACGGTGGCGTACTTGTTCCACGCGCGTCCGAGATACTGGCGCCCGGTGCCTCGGAGCTCCCCGCCCTTGAACACAAAACCTCCGGGGTCGCCGGCGTGTTGCCCGGCGTGCGCCGTCACCCACCCGGCACGGCGGCGGCCGTACCGCCGGGGTATGTTGGACACGAGGGTGCAGCCATCGTAGATGGACCGGGCGTAGCCGAAGATGAAGTCGACGCCGCCCTTGATGACGCATTCACGGAAGTAGTGCCGGCCGGTGTTGTCGCAGAGCGTGTCCTCGAAGCCGCTGAAGGCACAACGGTGGAAGGCGATCCGTTCACCGTCGACCAGCGCCGCGAGCGCTTGGGTGACGCAACTCTTGTTGACGCTGTTGTGCGTGTTGGTGAAGGCGATGTCCCGGGCAACGAAGTCGTTGGAGTGGACACTAAAGGTGGCCGTCTCGTACGTCTGCATCGCGTCGGCGCCGCGGCGCATCAGGCGGTCGGTGCTGCCGTGGGCGTGGTCATCGAAGTAGATCTCGGTGCTCGAGTGGCCCTCCCCTTCCAGCCAGGGCCGGTCCTGAGATTTCGGGGGCCCGGGACGAACTAAAAATTGGGGGGCCCTAATATACAAGCCATTATTATTATTATTATTAGTAGTAGTAACAATTAAATCCAAAATTTGTATGTGTATCCAAAAAAATATACATAATACCTTAAAATTTTCTTCTAACATTCCTCGATGCAAAGTCACTTATGATGGGGTCGATGTCAATCTCATCCAATAATTTCTTCTCGATGCATAATGTGGCCAAACCATTTAACCTCTCTTGAGTCATGGTTGACCTCAAATAATTCTTCAATAATTTCAACTTTGAAAAGCTTCTCTCGGCCGATGCGACCGTCACAGGCACAGTAAATAAGATGCGATAGGCAATGGATATATTGGGGTAACAATCAACTTCTCTGACATGCCTGAAAATCTCCATAGCAGATATTGCGCCATCTGGCAAAGTGAATCTCATAATCTTCAATTCAGAAATAAGATCGTATACCTCAACATCAGATGAACCATTAAGAGAGAAAGTTTCTGCAAATTTTGTGCAACATTCTTCAAGTTCATTGTCACTTAATGACGTGAGAGTGCCCGAGCTCAATAAAAATCCGAATATATCTTTAAAGACCATGAGTTCTTTAAATCTATCATTCAAAGAAGTGATCGCCATATCAACCAAAACATTAAAATATTTAACTTGGAAAGCCTTCTCAGCTTCCAAGATTTCTTCTTGACAATCACTTTCATCATACTGTTTCTTCCTCTTAGCATGACGTTTCACTGGAAACAATGGCTCTATTCCCATTTCAGTTGCAATACCTTTAGCGATGGTCAGACTTGAAGAAAACCCCTCATCTCTGTACTTCTCAAAATATTTTGTTATACCTTTTATTTGCTTCAAAGCGGAGTCAATGCACATGGTTGACGATTGCAACATCTTGCTAACTTTATTTACAGCAAATAGAACATGATGCCAGATAATCATACCAACTATAAACTCAAAGCGACCAAGTGCATCAAATAAATTTTTGGCATCACTTTTATCTTTAGGATCAGTGTCAGAAGCATGACGTAACTCAGACAAAGATGAACTTAACTCAGCGGCTTGATATCTTATTGCTGTAACACTTTTGATTCTACTCTCCCAACGAGTATTGGACAATGATTTCACGGTCAAACTAGGAACATGTTTAAGCAAAACATTCCACCTTTTTGTAGAGCCAGCAAATAATACATATATGCGTTGAACAATTCCAAAAAATGAAACAGCTTTCTCACATGATTTTGCCATATCACAGAGAGTGAGATTTAGGCTATGACAAGCACATGGCATATATAATGCTCTTGGATTCATATCAAGTAACCTAGATTGTACCCCTCGGTATTTTCCTTTCATATTAGAACCGTTATCATATCCTTGACCCCTTATATCTTGAATATTTAGGCCAAAAGACTCAACAGAATCAAGCAGTACTTTGAAAATCCCTAAGCCAGAAGTGTCATCCACTTTCAAGAACCCCAGAAAGTACTCCTCAATTTTTATTTTGCCATCAGACAGATTAACACATCGAACTAAAAAGGTCATTTGTTCTTGATTACTAACATCAGGGGTACAATCTAGGATAACAGAGAAATACTTAGCCTCTTTAACAACCTTTATGATAGAACATGTGATGTCAGAAGCCAAAAGAGATATCAGCTCATTTTGTATTTTATGACTGAGATAGTGATAATGGGTTTCCTTGTTCTCAACACGTCTAAGGTGATCTTGCATTACCATATCAAATTCTGCAATCATCTCAATGCAAGCTAAGAAATTACCATTATCATCCTTGTAAAGCTGCTCACTACTTCCACGAAAAGCCAAGTTGCGTTTACCAAGATATTTCACAACTGCTATTATTCTTAACAGAACTTGCCTGACACGTTCTTTCTCCTTTGTTATTTGATGTTGCAAATCCTTATCAATAGTTTCCTGTTTTCTCAGTCTAACTCTCAATTCATTCCACTTGTTCATGTTATTAATATGCTCAATGCTATTTTCATGTTCTTTGAGCTTCTCACTAATATGCCTCCAATGTCCTAGTCCATCATGTGCTAAGGAACTCTGACTCCTGTTGGTGCTAGACTTGAAGATCTTACAACAGAAACAAAAAACTTTATTGACATTTTTTGAATAAACTAGCCATTTCCTATCATGTTCCTCTCCATTGCTTAATTTTCTATGATAATGAGCATACGAAAAATGTCTTCCTGTTTCATCTACATGGTATTCCATTTTTTCCTCTCTGATAGGCCCTTTCTCAACTAAGATATCTCTTGCTTTATTTTCAAGATTATCCCAGTTTTTTGGATCATAAATATCGGCAGTATAAACTGGTTGTTCATCAACACTAGCAGATTGGGCATGTGCATCCGACGAATTACTTACATTCTCGGAGCCACTTACATTGTCATCGCCGATGTTGGAGTTGATATTTTCTTCTTGCTGATTAGAGTCCGAGTTTTCATTTGTTTGTTGCTCTTCCACAATGGCAACAATCGCCAATGCATCAGCTGGGTCCGGCGGAGTAATACAGGCACCAATATCACTTGGCATGAAAAAATTGCGAATACCTCCGCGCTGTGACTTTATAAGTTTATTCTCTTTCTCCTTTTTTTTCCTTTTGTGGCTACCCGATGGATAGTTCCTCTTGCTGGGCGCCATGAGAACAAACACAATGCTGAAAAAATAATATTGAATCAATTGTTGAACGGTGCTAGCTGTAAACCAAAGTCCAAAGAATTTTTTGTATGAATAATATACCTCAATACCTAATGTCCAGAATCCTGACGATCAAACTTCAGTAGTCTGTACCTGTCTAGAGTCTGCAGATTGCCGAGAGGAGAGCAATTGAGAAAAGACCAAAGGAGGGTGAAGCAGGCCCTGGGGTGAAGATGGAGGCCCCAGAACTGAAAACAACGACCAACATAATCAAATTAGAAAGGAAATTACCAGGGGACGGCGAGGTCGGAGTGCGTCTGTGCGTGCACGGCGTCGGCGGCCAGCAGGTAGGGGCGTAGGGCTGGGACCTGGAAACTCTTCGTGATGGAAGAAAGGCGTCGAACGTAACAGGAAGAGAATCACGTCCAGGCGCTGATTGCTCTCTAATTCGCTATCTTTCTTTTTTTCCAGAGGATCTCTCGCTGTTTCATGGGAACGATCTCGCGATCGCTGGCCGCTGGGATCGGACATCGCTGTTGTCGATTGGGCCTCGTTTCTTTCTTTTTTTTTGCTGATCGGGCCTCCTACTTCTGGCG
>NC_041383.1:124852545-124906599 GCF_002162155.2 Triticum dicoccoides | reverse complement strand
CACATGTACCATCATAACCATACTTACTTACCACATGTTGAAGCAATGCCGAACTACCTAGTATGTAGAAGATGAACCTGTACCGCCCTGCCCGGACGTGGATCCTGACCCACTCGCGGTTGCCATTCGGGACGAGGTTCACCGCCGACTGAACGCTCCTGAAATCCCCTCGCCCATCACTGTCCACGGTGATGGTCCTCGACACCGGCGCCCACGCAGAGCTCAACGCCGGCCACTGGAGCAGCAGCACGAGCACGAGCACGACCAAACTAACAGTACGATGGCACCCCATGTTTTTTCCTACTCACGTATCTTTGTCGTTTTGCTATGTGGAGGACAGGAATCGATCGCGCCAGGCGCATACGAGTCTCGTACGTATTAACACAAGCCTATTTTTTTAACGTTTGGCTGGTGATTATATATGCCTTTGTTGGAAGTAAGCCCAACGTCAGAACCAGATTACAGGTCAGTATATGTTTCCAACTAGTACCTGAATTAGTTATCGTGTAGGATTAGTGTTACAGTTTTGCTAAAACACATCTAGATGAGAAATAACTATGTCACATCTAAGTCCTTCACCACACATCTAATTGCTATAAGATTTGTGCCAATTTATCCCTTGCCCACGTAGTCTCACACGCACATACGAACGAGTTGTTTTCTGTTTTGCCATAGTGCGGCCGTGTTGTCTCTTTTTACGTGTGGGCTGCGTTGTGTCGTTTCCGAGTGTGGGCCGTGGGTTGCAGGTTACGGGCTTTTGTTTGTTTGTTTGATTTCTTGGCTAAATTTTTTTTCGTTTTTTTTTCATATTTACAAAAGCACATCGAGATTGAAAATAGCCACGTCAAATTTGACTCTCCACACAATTAAACGATGCAAGATTTGTATCGGTAAATTTTAAATATTTTTTGTTGTATCGGTAGGCATGTGTTCATGCACCCCCGAATGTTTTATTTGTTTGTTGCCTTTTTTGGGGCTGGCAGGTCATGCGCCGTATCTAGTGAGTTTTCACCTTGTTCGTGTTTTTTTATGGTTGCGGACCTCATGTTGTGTATTGGCGGCGCTATGACTATCTTTGCTTTTTTGTTGTGATTTTTTTTGTCCTTTTCTTTCTATAAGAGATGGCAGGCAATGACGATGTAGTGATTGTTTTGTCTCCTCATCCTCATAATCATGTTTTCATCGGTTGCAAGTCCAGCCTTGACATGCAATTGGGTTATTGGGGTTGTCCATTATTTGGTCTCAGTTACTGATTCACCGTTGACACGCAACTAGGGAACGGACTATTTTTGTCCCATTTGCAAGTCCATCCCCGATATGCAATTGGATCCGCCTTTTTTTTCTAGGTGCAAGTCGATTCTTGATAAGCAACTAGGCATGACTCATTATGTTGTTTCAGTTGCAAGTCCATCCTCGACATGCAACTTCAGGGGTCAACCATTTTTTGTTTCAGTTACATGTCCACCCCGACATGCAACTGGGCCGACTCATATTTTGTCCTAGTTGCAAGTCCACTCTCGACACGCAATGCGAAGGCCCACTCATCTTGTCCCAGTTGCAAGTCCATCTCCGACATGCAAATGGACATGTCTCATTTTTTGTCCTAGTTGCAAGTCCACCCTTTGATACACAATCATGTCTAGCCCCATTTTTTGTCCCAGTTGCAAGCCTAGCCTTGACACGCAACTGGGACATGGACCCCTTTTGTCCCAGTTGCAAGTCCACCCCCGACATGCAATTGGGCCCGCCTCTTTTTTCCCTAGGTGCAAGTCGATCCTTGATACGCAACTTGGACTGGCCCATTATTTTGTTCTAGTTGTAGGTCCACCCTCGAGATGCAACTTTAGGGGTCAACCATTTTTTGTCTCAATTACATGACCACCCCATAAATGCAACACGACCAACATAATTTTTTGTCTTAGTTGCAAGTCTACTCTCTGCATTCAATTGCACTACTAGGGATAAGCCTAGCAGTAGCGCTGGTTATTTGCCTAGCAGTAGCGTTGGGGCCAGCGCTACTTCAACGACGCTACAGCTAATGGTTACCAGTAGCGTGTGATTACACGCGCTACTACTAACCCACCTAGCAGTAGCGTGTTTCCAACCGGGCACAGCTTATTGACGATGTATTTGTACATGTTTTATACAATAGTTTCATCATATGATTTTATGACCATGATGAGTGTCGGTGTCAAAACCGGCGGATCTCGGGTAGGGGGTCCCGAACTGTGCGTCTAGGCGGATGGTAACAGGAGACAAGGGACACGATGTTTTACCCAGGTTCGGGCCCTCTTGATGGAGGTAAAACCCTACGTCCTGCTTGATTGATATTGATGATGTGGATGTTACAAGAGTAGATCTACCACGAGATCAAGGAGGCTAAACCCTATAAGCTAGCCTATGGTATGATTGCTGTTATTCTACGGACTAAACCATCCGGTTTATATAGACACCGGAGAGGGCTAGGGTTACACAGAGTCGGTTACAATCGTAGGAGATCTACATATCCGTATCGCCAAGCTTGCCTTCCACGCCAAGGAAAGTCCCATCCGGACACGGGACGAAGTCTTCAATCTTGTATCTTCATAGTCTTGGAGTCCGGCCGATGATGATAGTTCGGCTATCCGGACACCCCCTAGTCCAGGACTCCCTCAGTAGCCCCCGAACCAGGCTTCAATGACGACGAGTCCGGCGCGTATATTGTCTTCGGCGTTGCAAGGCGGGTTCTCCTTCAAACTTCATGTACCTGCCGAATAGTGTCCGGCTTCCTTATAAATGTTGCGCTCCTTGGCTTCTACGTCCAATAATGGCCCTCTTCCACGTGTTGTATGAATGCGAAAAGCTAGGGTATTTTTACATTTTACCACCTAGCCGCGCGAACGAGCCGCCTGTAAGAGAGGCGAGGATCTAGATCCAACTCACACCATCCTCCTTCCGCAAGTACTCATCGAAGCGCCTCTGACAAAAATACATTCCCTCATGAATAGTCGACGCGGCTCCTCCTCTCGCGCTCCCAGCCCTCAGCCAGGAGATTGGGGGAGATGCTCAGTTCCACACAGCGAGCTAGTGACGCTCCAAACCGAGGGATATCTTCCCCCAGCCTTCATGGTTCCGGTTCGAGCCGGACTGGCCACCTTCAGGGGTGGAAAGCAGGCGGAGAGCGTCCCCAACCCTTCCAAAGGAGAGCGGGTATGCTTCGTCCCTTATCTAATAAGGGGACTCGTATTTCCCATACATCCGTTTCTCCGGGGGCTCCTGGAGTTCTACGGACTCTAGCTTCACCACCTTACACCTGCCTCCATTCTGCACATCGCGGGCTTTGTAGCTCTTTGCGAGCTGTTCTTGGGCATCGAGCCCCATTTTGCGCTGTGGAAGAGATTGTTTTGCCTCGTACCCCGTTCTCACGAGGGGTCGATATATCAAGTGGGCGGAGCCGAAATATGGCACATCGCCGGGACCGGATATCTATCCGGTACCCCGAAGAAGGCGTCCGAAAACTGGCCTTCGGAATGGTTCTACATGGAGGACGCCCCTCTGCCGGATCCAGTTCGGATCGGCCTCCCAGAGTTCAGCAATGTTCCCTTGAAGAAACGCCTGAGTTGGCGCCCGTGGAGCCCTCAACGGGAAGATGATGGGAGCGTCCATTATCTGATGGGCCGGATTAGGTTACTGGCCCACTCCGGATTGACCATGATTGGAATCAGGGCCACGTGCATTATGCGAGGGGTGCATCCGCTCCAATATAGGGGCCATCCCATGTGGGATTCCAACGGGGAAGATGACGCCACCCGTCATGGCCGCAGAGGGCTGGGATCGGCCGCCGATCTGGTAGAGATCCTGTCCGGATTGTACAAGGGGGAGAAGGAGGACTTCCTCCGCACGAGTCCATTGAATGGATTCTCCATGAATAACCCTCGCAGCTGGGTAAGCGGACGTTTATCTATCCGATCCATATTTCCAAAGTCAAGTGTCTTACTTTGTGATTTTGACGCAGGAGCTGCGCCGGGACGTGGAGGGCATACAAAGCCTGACTCCACAGCCCAAGGATCCGGGACGATCCCTTGATCCGGCCTCCGAAGAGGATCCGGACATAAAGGTGGAGCTGATTGACGGGGTGTTCCACCAACTTAGCATGGACAATGTTCTAGTCGCCATTACGGCTGACTACCCCGGTTTATTTCCGGCTTCCCAGGTGACTACGACCAGAGTCCTGACACCATCATTTGATCCATGCTCATTTCTGACCATCCTATGTCGATGGTGCATCGCAGGAGGCGTCTTTAAGGCGGGAAGCCGAACCCGCGGCGGCTGACCAGCAAGAGTCAGTTCGGCCCAGCAAGCGGAAGAGGAGTGCGACGCGAATTGAAACGTCGCTGCAACAGTATAGCGCACTGCTGTTTTTAAGGGAAGGATCCCTAGGAGGTATATTAACGCTCATGACTTTTCCAGGAGAAAGAGCGCTCGCCGGACAGTGTCCGGAGAGGTTGCCAATCAAGCCTCCGCCAGCCATGCTCCAACGCGTGGTCCGGAAGGGGAGGCGAACACAAGGCATGAGCCGGATGCTCCTCCAACGGAGGATGCCGACAGGCTGTCCGCCACCAGGTTTGAGGTGGAGAGCGCCATGAATCACAGGCGTCGCCAGACAGTTCTTCGTGACGCGTGTTTCTCCCCGGAGGCGTTGAATGCCTTTAATGAGGGAGACGTGCACCTCCGTGCCGCTCAAGATGGTTTAACCAGAGCCACGGAGTAGTATGTGAAGGACATATGGGTAAGCAATTTTAATAGTTATATATGCCAGTAGCCCCCGAGACATAAAATAGTTAAAATAACTGATTTAAGGATCATTTGTTATGCAGGATCTTACGGAGAAGAATACCCACCTGTCCCAGGAGCTTCAAGAGTGCAAGGCCCAACTTGAGGTCGCACTGGCCGCCACAAGGGGAGCTACAGAGACCCCCGCTGGTAATACAAACTTCGAAAAGATAAGTAGTTAATAAAGTGCAGCGTGTGCGTAAATCTGACAATAATATTGCAAAGGGTGCCGGACTAGATCCGTGTCAGGACCCCGACTCAATGCCACATCGATCTAGCATGTAACACCTCATATCACTTTGCGGCCTCACGCACGGTATTCCCACGGGTGTCGCCTTACCTTTGCCCGGGACCGTTTGCGCCTTTTGGCACACGTATATGATAGTGTCGCTAGCATCCATATGATAAGGAGCCCGGGCTGACATGGCTAGTCGTAAACCCAAAGTGGCACAAACTTACAGGGACAGGCATCCATGACCCAGCATCGAACGTGTCGGTCATCAGCGAGTGAATCCAGGCTGTAGCACTGGGCTAGCAGGACTCCGGTGAACCGGGCTGTAGCGGGCTAACAGGACTCCGGTATTCATCGCGTGACATTTCCCCGAAGGGACAGACACAGGAACGAAGAAGGACACATGCCGGCCAGTCTAAGTGTTCCGGAGCAGTAGCAAGCTACCATGGCTCGGTGGAAACACTAGGAGACATTTCCCGGTAAGAGAGGCTACTAAAGCTTAACAACTAGATAGTCAGATCCCACACATACCAAGCATTTCAATAACATACACACATTATGCTCGATATGTGCAAACACAACATGGCATCACAACATGACTCTACGACTCAAGTATTTATTCAATAGGCTCCGAGGAGCGAGATATTACAAACATGAGTCTCATGACCCAACATTCAGAGCATACAAATCAAAGCACAAGCAGAAGCTCAACATGTCTGAGTACAGACATCTACAAATGAAAAAGGCTGAGAAGCCTGACTATCTACCAGATCCTGCCGAGGGCACAAGATCATAGCTGAGGTAACAAGCTAAACGTCGAAGTCCACGTGGAACTATTAGTGAGACTGAAGTCTCTCTGCAAAAACATAAATTAAGCAACGTGAGTACAAATGTACCCAGCAAGACTTACATCAGAACTAACTACATATGCATCATTATCAACAAAGGGGATGGTGGGGTTTAACTGCAGCAAGCCAGCTTTGACTCGGTGGCTATCCTAAACTACGACTGCAAGTAACTCTTTTGAGGTGGCGCACACGAGTCCACATATTCACCATATCAATACACCACTATGGATCCGCCACCGTCTCCCTACGAGAACGCCATCCATAGCACTCACGCTTATCTTGCGTATTTTAGGGTATCCACTTTCACTTGTCTATGAACTGTACAGGCAACCCAGAAGTCCTTTACCGCGGACACGGCTATTCGAATAGATGATGTTAACCCTGCAGGGGTGTACTTCTTCACACACGCTCTCACCACTTACCGCCGTTTACACGACATGTACTCGGCAACCTTCAAGTGGAAGCCCAACGTGGGTGTCGGCCACGGCCTACCTAAACACCTAAGTCTCTAGTCCAGGTTTATCGCCTATTCGGGTTCCATCCATGAGGAGATCCGGCCGGAGTTTCGCTCACAGCCCCAAACGATGTGAACAGGGTTCCGTGACACCAAACGGGCGCCCGGTATACCCGGCCACGTGCCTACCGCATCACAGCCCACCCCTCCGGTCAGCGTTGCCCACGGCCTCCAGCATACTACAAACACCAGAAACTACTTGCAACTCCTGTTCAGAGGACAAGGGTGATTAAGAAGCCGAGAGGGTCCATTGGTTTCGGGCCCAATGCGTGGTAGTAGCTGAATCATGGATCACAAACACAGAACTCAGTTCCTGAGGACGGCTGCAATGAGACAACCCACCATGTACTCCTACATGGCCTCTCACCGCTACCTTTAGCAAATCATGTTCACACACTTAGCTCACACACAGTAGGACATGTTCACACACCTCCGATTCATCCCCGATGAATCAGACCTGACTCAACTCTAAGCAGTAGCAGACATAACAAACAAGCATGAATGAGTAGGCACAACAAGGCTCAAACAACTCCTACTCATGCTAATGGGTTTCATCTAATTACTGTGGAATGACAGGTCATGCAGAGGATAAAGGGGTTCAGCTACCGCAGCATGTAACAGATGAATCGTTGTTGTCCTAATGCAGTAAAAGAGAGCAGGAGCGAGAGAGTGGGATTGTATCGGAATGAACAAGGGGGTTTTGCTTGCCTGGCACTTCTGAAGATAATATAGCTCTTCATCGGTGTCATCGATCACATCGCCGGTACACGTCTATCGAGAGGGGACAATTACCGGCAAACAAGGAAGAACACAATCAATGCAATGCGACAATATGATGCATGAATGTGACATGGCAATATGATGTGATTTGTGCTGATGCAACTAAACCAGATTAAATGAAGTTGGTTTGAATCCAAGATTCAAATTCAAACTCCACATGTGGTTATTTAAATGCCATTTATATGATTTGTGCTAAACAGCAGCTATAAGTTGTTCTAACATGCATGAAAATAGTACAGATGGATAGATTGGATTTTTCTGATCATTTTTCATATATAATTTATCTCATTTGGAGTTACGGTTGATTTTCTATGAATTTTAGAAGTTTATACAATTTTCTGGAATTTTCTGAATAAAAATAAATCCAGAAAACATTACTGCGTCAGCCTGACATCATCATGACGTCAGCAGGTCAACAGGGGCTGGTCTGGGTCAAACCTGACCAGTGGGGCCCACTGGTCAGTGACTCAGTTGGTTAACTGGGTTGATTAAGGTTAAACTAATACTAACGAAAATGTCAGCAGGGCTGGGCCCACATGTCAGTGGCTTAATTAATTAACTAAATTAATTAGTGTTAACTAATCTAACACCTAAACTAATAGGGCAATTAGCACTAATTAAAATCCTACACTAATTCAGTCAAAGGCCGGCCCCACATGTCATGGACACAGGGGGGGTCCCGCCGTGGTCAAAGTGGGTCAAACCCACCGGCGACATGACGTCGGCGAGGCCCGAGACGGCAGCGCGATCCGGAAACGCAGCACGGGCCACGGTTCGGGGCGCGGATGGCACCGTTGGAACCCTGGGCCTCGTCCAGGTCGGCTGGTGCTAAAGGGGTCGCCGGAGACGACCTAAATCGATGGCGGTGTCCCCTTCCGCGGCGGCCGGAGTTCGGGAAAGCGCGGGCGTGGGGCTACAGCTCGCGTTCGAGCGAACGGAGAGCACAGGCGGTAGCTACGGGGCAGCATGAGCACGTCGGAGCTACTATGCGAGGCAGAGGTGCTCGGGGGCACGGAGCTCGCCGGCCATGGCGGACGGCGGCTTCGGGCGCTCGTGGGGCAGCGGCTACAGGGCACGCGCGAGAGAGAGAGGTGAGGGGAAAGGAAGAGGGGCTCACGGCGGTGACGACGGAACGCTCGGCGAGGTCGGGGACGGTCCGGAGCCGACGAATTTGACGGTGATGGCCGGCGGGTCCGAGGTAGAAGACGAGCCCGGTGAGGTCGTTCGGGGGCTTCTGGAGGGGCGTGGCTCGGTGAGGTGGGTCGAGGACGGAGTGGCGGAGCTTGTGGGCTAGTCGGGGAAGCGAGGGAGGCCCGGTGGCCGTGGTGGCAGTGGATGGCGGCGACGAGCTCCGCTCGGTGGCTGCGTGCGAGAAACAGAGGAGGGGAGAAGGAGCGAGGAGAGTGAGAGAGGGAGCCAGGGGCTGCGTGGCGATGCTAGAAGGGCCGTGGCGTTGCGGTGGAAGCAGGAGGTGGCCGAGGCAACGTCGGCGCCCGTCGGCCACGCGCGCTGCCTACTGGCGCGGGGAAGACGACAGGAGGGGGAAGCGGCGGTGGGCTGGGCCGTGCTGGGCCGGTTGGTGGCGCCAGGTAAGTGGCTGGAGGAGCTGGGCCAGGTAGGTTTCTCTCTCTCCTTTTTCTAATTATTTCAGTTTTCTATTTTTTCTGTTTTGTTTTGATTTAGTTTGGCAACTAAATCATTTTAATAAATTCTGTAGGTTATTATATGGCTTGCTAAAATATATACAAAGCCACTCACAAACTTCCAGAATTATTGGAGTCATATTTAATATATATTAAATATAAATCCAAAGCAAATAGTTATTGGATTAATTCAAATGGCCAAAATAAATATTTCTGTGACTCCAAAAATATTGGTTTGAATTTTACCTCTTACCAACATTTCTAAAGAATAACAGGAACATTTTCTTGGACTCATTTGAGAAGATTTAAATGTTGGTTATTTTTAGAGGTCTTCTGAGGCTTTTTAAAATTCCTCAATTCAAATTTCATTTGAATTAAAACATGATGCTCACTTGAGGGTCTAGCCTAGTGCATAACAGGACCAGGGATGTGACAACTCACCCCCACTAAACAAAAATCTCGTCCCAAGATTCAAGCATGAGGTAAGAAGACAAGGGGTCACTAAGTAACACAAACTTCATGATCCAACTGCCTTCTCGAGGTTGTTGATTTGCCGGCTCAAATTGATCTTGATGTCTTGCCTTCGAAATCTTCATCCAACATGATGATGACAGAAGGAAACTCTACAGAATCGATCTTATCAAAGTTCGAACAACTCGGGATCAACTCACGGAATGAAACATAGTAACATCTCACGAGCTGAGACGCTTATCACACATCTAGAGGAATGGAGTGAAGCAGATGACGAAGGTTCACTAGGTAGACAACATTTTCACGCTTAAGAAGGTGGTAATCGGTTGTCAACGCATCGAGGGGTTGGGTTGCCATGATACCACAACGATGCACCTTAGGGAAGGTGACTCGTAGAAATATCTCCTTAAGTGGCAAAAAAAATTACCTTTGATATAGAGATCATTGAGACTCTCTATATCAGCCTAGGGTAATTCTCGAGCGATCGTTTGGAGGGGGTCGGTAGAATGGCATACTCGGACTTGGATGATGTGGATTACCTTGTTGAAGACAACGTAATGGATGAATTTGCTTACCACCGGAAATGGAAGATACCCATGGTAGAATGGCACATTGGTGGTGCAAGCTGGGAACAAAATGCAAATGCTGGGAATGATTCTGGTAACTGGGGAAGAACCCAACAATAGAGAGTGAATTCACTGTTGGAGTGGTTATAGCATAACCGAAGAGACTAGGAGCAATCCCGGTTAGTGCCGGCGATAATACCTAGCGCTTGTGCGTGCTCTCAAGAACTTGAGCATTTCCATAATCATCAAGATTTTACCAACATCCGTGTCAACGATCCTGGCAACACAACGTACTACCACGATGAATACTGACGGACGATGCGGATGCAAAAGAAGATAACACCTTCTCAGATTTCACCTTAGCGAGACCAAGGAAACAAAATCTAGATGATCGACCGAGAGACATTTAGCACTCCGCTTCTAATGCTCTCCTTAATGTGCAAGCGTAATCCATTTATTGAAATGGTTTGGTAACCAGACCATCCAGTAAAAAGGTCGGACTTCGGGAGCACAAAAATCCATAGGGGCAACTAGGGAGTAAATCCTACGAAATCCCTATGGGGAGGTGGCCAACTTCTTCAATCAAGATACTACAACAATAGGTCTTCCGGCTGGCGTGTTGGCCATGACATCCACTTTACCGGTTATCGAGGGACCAGTATTATAGTTCTTGGGAAATGTTCCAACCATCATATCTGCCTGATATTCAGATCTGGTTGGTGTCAGGATATTCCAGACTCATCAAGTCTAGAAAGAAAAATGAAAGTTTGCAACACAAATCGACGAGATGACGTTGCAAGATTCTCGGGAAATGAATTACGATAGCAAGCTCCAAAACATGAGCTGGTTCTGCTACAACATGTGAACATGTTGTCCAAGACAAGCATGACCACAAGGTAGTCTTATAATAAAACACTACCGAGTTCAGGAGGGGGAACCATCAGCGAGGATATCGAAGTTTTGTACAAATCCGTCTGGTACCTTCGGGACTAGCACTTAGAACTTATTAACCTTGAACAAATCAATCAGTGGCTTGGTGTGCTAGGGACACATATAGAATGGAGGTTGCAAGTCTCCGAACCACAGAATACTTCGCACGTATGCATGACTGATTTGGGATGATTCCAATGGAAACAACATTGACTTTCTCGAATCCACGGTGGCAACTTGCATCTAATGCACATGAACTGGAGGAAGTCACTTCTTACATCCGAACATATGCTTCATGAACTAGCATGAAGAAATGCTTTCAAAAGTTTCCAACACTAGCTTAATGTTCAACAAAATCATGGAGGAGATAAGGATGTTGTCAATGGGCTCAACCACAATTCATCCGGGTTTCCTTTTAAAAGGAATTCCATAGTTAAGTGAACAAGTGATAGCATTGGTCAGACCCAAAAGATATAATGGTGTATGCTCGAGGGATCAACCACGAGTAAGACAACATTACGAACATCGTTGGTTCTGACTTGATTTGAGGATAGCCCACACCCAAATCAAAGGTTGGACAAGATGATAGGTCCATTAACTGATCACGAGGGCCAGTCGATGAAATATCAACTTTCTTCAACACACACATACAAAGGATATCCCTCTGAAATGAACTAAGTCAGGTAAGCTTTTATCTTCCAACTCTCCAAGTTGTTGTTTGGCTTAACAAACTAGCTCAGGGGTATCCAACATGGATTCTTGGAGAAAGGGTGGTTTGCAGGATAAACCAACTTGATCACGAGCTCAACATAACAGTCAGGTGACAATCTGGTGATACTTTCGAGAAGATATTCGGAAAATCACGAACCACCGATATGTTACTAAGCTCGAGAACAATCTTGCCTTTCAGGGCAAGACGATATGATCAAATGAGCGAGGGATTGAAAGAAAATCCTAACTCAATGACCGAAGGAGTGCACCGGAAATAGGGACTAGGTAGCACAATCATCCTTAGGGTGACGATTCGATAATCAACACGCTAAGAATGATGTTATCGTCCATTTAACTACCAAGCAACGGAGTTGCTAGCAGTATTGATTTCACACATCACGATTCACTTGTCGGCATTTCGGTTGCAACAACACGGGAACCGAGAAATGAATAATGATGGACAGAAGTATCACTGTACCAAGAGTTCGTAGGATGGTGTGCAATTCCCATAACAATCTTAATATAAAGATGGTAACACTCCAGGGTAGGACAGAGCAAAAGCAAGATTAGCAATTTGATCTGTGGAGTACGACTGCTTTGACCCAATCCTGAATATGGATGAGGTACTGGAGTTTGTTTCTCCTAGTCATTCCAGAATAGAAGGGCTCGACGGACCACAAGAATAATAAGCATCGATAACACGAATGCACAATTACTCCTGACTATCAATTGATAGACGAAGGTCGGTATACGACTGAAGAGGGACAACTCAAGGAACATATAACTTTCTGAGTTGTGGATGCATAGATTAGTATGTCGAACCAAGTTCAACATAATTCTTCCGGATAATCCATGTAGAAAGGTTGAGCTGGCAGAGTCACAATATAGCATGGAGAACTCATCGAGAGCACTCTTGTTGTCATCTTTTGGTTCAGAAGAACTCCTGCCAAGAATGATTCATGGTAATTGGAAGAAGGATGTACCATGAACCTCGAGGACTATCGCAAAAGTTACTAATTTCCTAAAGGAACTAGCAACACTATCAACATGAGGTAAGTAGAGTGAATCTCGGGTTCAAGAACCCAGGAATAGAATACCTACTCTTAAGTAGCACCACGAGATGCTTTCGAGAATGATGGCCAGAATCTTCACACTGGGAACACAAAACATTGTTAGATTACTAGGTGACTCCCTAAAACACCTAGGGTCATAATAATAGCTCCAACATATATGTCAAGGCAATAAATTACCTCAACGCACCGGTTAGTGTGCTTATTCTGACCATAAGGGACATCGGGAACGGAAAGAAAGGATTTGCAAATGCATCAGACTATTTAGAAACCTGGGATGACTCGGACAACATAACGGCTATAAATGCTCAAAAAGATTTGATACATGCTACAAAAAAGGTGGCATAGCCACTTAGAAGCACAATATCAAGGTCTCGAGATCAATAATTAACATACAGAGGTAGAAACTGAACTGAGGCTTAATTCCAACAATTCTATAAGTCTACGGATTAGTAACACGTGATCCTGATAGAAAGAAGAGATAGCCTAGTTCTTAATCCCCGTAGGAAAGATAATATGACTCAGATCAGAAGGGCATAAGGTATAAGGAGTAAAAAGAGCCTTACGTTCCATCCCACAATCAATTCCCTTATATAACTAAAGAATTTCTAGACTCAACTTCGACCAGTTTGGCTTGGTAATCCTACAGGCAGTCAAGCTCTGATACCAACGCTGTCAGGACCCCGACTCAATGCCACATCGATCTAGCATGTAACACCTCATATCACTTTGCGGCCTCACGCACGGTATTCCCACGGGTATCGCCTTACCTTTGCCCGGGACCGTTTGCGCCTTTTGGCACACGTATATGATAGTGTCGCTAGCATCCATATGATAAGGAGCCCGGGATGACATGGCTAGTCGTAAACCCAAAGTGGCACAAACTTACAGGGACAGGCATCCATGACCCAGCATCAAACGTGTCGGTCATCAGCGAGTGAATCCAGGCTGTAGCACTGGGCTAGCAGGACTCCAGTGAACCGGGCTGTAGCGTGCTAACAGGACTCCGGTGAACCGGGCTGTAGCGGGCTAACAGGACTCCGGTATTCATCGCGTGACATTTCCCCGAAGGGACAGACACAGGAACGAAGAAGGACACATGCCGACCAGTCTAAGTGTTCCGGAGCAGTAGCAAGCTACCATGGCTCGGTGGAAACACTAGGAGACATTTCCCGGTAAGAGAGGCTACTAAAGATAAACAACTAGATAGTCAGATCCCACACATACCAAGCATTTCAATAACATACACACATTATGCTCGATATGTGCAAACACAACATGGCATCACAACATGACTCTACGACTCAAGTATTTATTCAATAGGCTTCGAGGAGCGAGATATTACAAACATGAGTCTCATGACCCAACATTCAGAGCATACAAATCAAAGCACAAGCGGAAGCTCAACATGTCTGAGTACAGACATCTACAAATGAAAAAGGCTGAGAAGCCTGACTATCTACCAGATCCTGCCGAGGGCACAAGATCGTAGCTGAGGTAACAAGCTAAACGTCGAAGTCCACGTGGAACTATTAGTGAGACTGAAGTCTCTCTGCAAAAACATAAATTAAGCAACGTGAGTACAAATGTACCCAGCAACACTTACATCAGAACTAACTACATATGCATCATTATCAACAAAGGGGATGGTGGGGTTTAACTGCAGCAAGCCAGCTTTGACTCGGTGGCTATCCTAAACTACGACTGCAAGTAACTCTTTTGAGGTGGCGCACACGAGTCCACATATTCACCATATCAATACACCACTATGGATCCGCCCCCGTCTCCCTACGAGAACGCCATCCATAGCACTCACGCTTATCTTGCGTATTTTAGGGTATCCACTTTCACTTGTCTATGAACTGTACAGGTAACCCAGAAGTCCTTTACCGCGGACACGGCTATTCGAATAGATGATGTTAACCCTGCAGGGGTGTACTTCTTCACACACGCTCTCACCACTTACCGCCGTTTACACGACATGTACTCGGCAACCTTCAAGCGGAAGCCCAACGTGGGTGTCGGCCACGGCCTACCTAAACACCTAAGTCTCTAGTCCAGGTTTATCGCCTATTCGGGTTCCATCCATGAGGAGATCCGGCCGGAGTGTCGCTCACAGCCCCAAATGATGTGAATAGGGTTCCGTGACACCAAACGGGAGCCCGGTATACCCGGCCACGTGCCTACCGCATCACAGCCCACCCCTCCGGTCAGCGCTGCCCACGGCCTCCAGCATACTACAAACACCAGAAACTACTTGCAACTCCTGGACAGAGGACAAGGGTGATTAAGAAGCCGAGAGGGTCCATTGGTTTCGGGCCCAATGCGTGGTAGTAGCTGAATCATGGATCACAAACACAGAACTCAGTTCCTGAGGACGGCTGCAATGAGACAACCCACCATGTACTCCTACATGGCCTCTCACCGCTACCTTTAGCAAATCGTGTTCACACACTTAGCTCACACACAGTAGGACATGTTCACACACCTCCGATTCATCCCCGATGAATCAGACCTGACTCAACTCTAAGCAGTAGCAAGCATGACAAACAAGCATGAATGAGTAGGCACAACAAGGCTCAAACAACTCCTACTCATGCTAGTGGGTTTCATCTAATTACTGTGGAATGACATGTCATGCAGAGGATAAAGGGGTTCAGCTACCGCAGCATGTAACAGATGAATCGTTGTTGTCCTAATGCAGTAAAAGAGAGCAGGAGCGAGAGAGTGGGATTGTATCGGAATGAACAAGGGGGTTTTGCTTGCCTGGCACTTCTGAAGATAATATAGCTCTTCATCGGTGTCATCGATCACATCGCCGGTACACGTCTATCGAGAGGGGACAATTACCGGCAAACAAGGAAGAACACAATCAATGCAATGCGACAATATGATGCATGAATGTGACATGGCAATATGATGTGATTTGTGCTGATGCAACTAAACCAGATTAAATGAAGTTGGTTTGAATCCAAGATTCAAATTCAAACTCCACATGTGGTTATTTAAATGCCATTTATATGATTTGTGCTAAACAGCAGCTATAAGTTGTTCTAACATGCATGAAAATAGTACAGATGGATAGATTGGATTTTTCTGATCATTTTTCATATATAATTTATCTCATTTGGAGTTACGGTTGATTTTCTATGAATTTTAGAAGTTTATACAATTTTCTAGAATTTTCTGAATAAAAATAAATCCAGAAAACATTACTGCGTCAGCCTGACATCATCATGACGTCAGCAGGTCAACAGGGGTTGGTCCGGGTCAAACCTGACCAGTGGGGCCCACTGGTCAGTGACTCAGTTGGTTAACTGGGTTGATTAAGGTTAAACTAATACTAACGAAAATGTCAGCAGGGCTGGGCCCACATGTCAGTGGCTTAATTAATTAACTAAATTAATTAGTGTTAACTAATCTAACACCTAAACTAACAGGGAAATTAGCACTAATTAAAATCCTACACTAATTCAGTCAAAGGCCGGCCCCACATGTCATGGACACAGGGGGGGTCCCGCCGTGGTCAAAGTGGGTCAAACCCACCGACGACATGACGTCGGCGAGGCCCGAGACGGCGGCGCGATCCGGAAACGCAACACGGGCCACGGTTCGGGGCGCGGATGGGACCGTTGGAACCCTGGGCCTCGTCCGCGTCGGCTGGTGCTAGAGGGGTCGCCGGAGACGACCTAAATCGATGGCGGTGTCCCCTTCCGCGGCGGCCGGAGTTCGGGAAAGCGCGGGCGTGGGGCTGCAGCTTGCGTTCGAGCGAACGGAGAGCACAGGCGGTAGGTACGGGGCAGCATGAGCACGTCGGAGCTACTACGCGAGGCAGAGGTGCTCGGGGGCACAGAGCTCGCCGGCCATGGCGGACGGCGGCTTCGGGCGCTCGCGGGGCAGCGGCTACAGGGCACGCGCGAGAGAGAGGTGAGGGGAAAGGAAGAGGGGCTCACGGCGGTGACGACGGAACGCTCGGCGAGGTCGGGGACGGTTCGGAGCCGACGAATTTGACGGTGATGGCCGGCGGGTCCGAGGTAGAAGACGAGCCCGGTGAGGTCGTTCAGGGGCTTCTGGAGGGGCGTGGCTCGGTGAGGTGGGTCGAGGACGGAGTGGCGGAGCTTGTGGGCTAGTCGGGGAAGCGAGGGAGGCCCGATGGCCGTGGTGGCAGTGGATGGCGGCGACGAGCTCCGCTCGGTGGCTGCGTGCGAGAAACAGAGGAGGGGGGAAGGAGCGAGGAGAGTGAGAGAGGGAGCCAGGGGCTGCGTGGCGATGCTAGAAGGGCCGTGGCGTCGCGGTGGAAGCAGGAGGTGGCCGAGGCAGCGTTGGCGCCCGTCGGCCACGCGCGCTGCCTACTGGCGCGGGGAAGACGACAGGAGGGGGAAGCGGCGGTGGGCTGGGCCGTGCTGGGCCGGTTGGTGGCGCCAGGTAAGTGGCTGGAGGAGCTGGGCCAGGTAGGTTTCTCTCTCTCCTTTTTCTAATTATTTCAGTTTTCTATTTTTTGTCTGTTTTGTTTTGATTTAGTTTGGCAACTAAATCATTTTAATAAATTCTGTAGGTTATTATATGGCTTGCTAAAATATATACAAAGCCACTCACAAACTTCCAGAATTATTGGAGTCATATTTGATATATATTAAATATAAATCCAAAGCAAATAGTTATTGGATTAATTCAAATGGCCAAAATAAATATTTCTGTGACTCCAAAAATATTGGTTTGAATTTTACCTCTTACCAACATTTCTAAAGAATAACAGGAACATTTTCTTGGACTCATTTGAGAAGATTTAAATGTTGGTTATTTTTAGAGGTCTTCTGAGGCTTTTGAAAATTCCTCAATTCAAATTTCATTTGAATTAAAACATGATGCTCACCTGAGGGTCTAGCCTAGTGCATAACAGGACCAGGGATGTGACAATCCGGACAAGCAACAGCTACTGCGCCAGCTGAAGGCCGGCGAGAGGGTGCTTATGAAGGTGCAGCAGGAGAGGAACAAGCTCCAAGATGCCCACACCCAGCTAGGAGGAGAGCTGAAAGGTGTTCGGGCCCAGCTGTCTGGCTCCGTGAAGGAGAATCAGCGGCTTCGTCGCGGCATTTGTAGTAAGTGCTTGAGCAAACTCCTTTGAAAAGAAGAGTTCGGCGAGGAAGTCAATTGATAGAAATGTGTCTTTAGGTGTGCTCATAGGTCGCCCTGCGGAGGGAATGCCCAGTTCAACGGGTGACCAACTCCTCGAGCTGATGCAACTGCACGAACGTGTTCGGCAAGCGATGAGTGGCGTCGCCCAGGCCTTATGGCCGTCCGTCTCCCTACCCGAAAGCCTTGAAGGGCTTGCCGAGAAGCTTCAGGGAGCACGACAGCGCTTCTGTCTGTGGAAGATATCGGCCTGCCGTCAAGGCGCCAGGGAGGCATGTGCCATGGTGAAGACATGGTACAAGAAGGCGGATCCGGACCACATGGCCGAGGTCGGACCTGTCGGGCCCGATGGGAAGGAGATCCCTGTGAGCTTAATGTACGGCCAAGTAGAGTTGGCCGCTAAGTATTCCCAACAGGACTGTAAATTAGACAGCCTGTTAGACGGGATTGAAGAGGAGTACAATCAGTCAATTTGACGATGTATTTTAAAATGACATGTAAATGCCTTCTAGCTGGATTGTAGATCGTTTGTCTTTGCCGACCTTTTCGCTTCAACCTCGGGACCCTAGAGTCCGGAGTGTGTCCGAATACCTTCTCAGTTATGAAAAAACCGGGGCATGCATGGAAACCAGGCTAGGGGTCATTAGTGCTTTATCATACAAGTGCCCAACTAGTTATGTTATATTACATGGTTAGTAAGAAACATCTTCCAGGGAGAATAGTTCCATTAGGGGTTCCTTTCCCTGGGAGGCATGCCCTAAAGTGCATGCCCACACTGCGAAGAGAGCAGAAAAAGCATCTGGGGGCAGATAAGTTAAATAAGTAATAAATCATCTTTCAAGTCACCGACCGAATATTCCCTTAAGAACGCTAGCTTTCGGCTTCACCCAGTCTGAGGTACACATCCGGCTGACCCGGCAGTAACCATCGCAGAGGTGCTCCCTTTACCTCCTAGCCGAACAATCGGGAACGTAGGGGTAAGCACAGGAGCCAGGCAACCCAGCTTGGCCAAAACTTAAATCACATCGATGCATATAATGGTGAATAAAAGGTACATGCGGAAGTATGACACATGTGTTGGGCATGAAGCCCGTATAAATAAGCTTCTGTTAAAGAAGCCCCCAGGTATAATGAGTGGTAGGAGCACATCAAGTGTGTGCGAACAATGCGCAAATCAGCCTATCAAAGGCTTTTACTAAAAAAAGTGGGAAGAAGGAGGGGGACAAGAGACAGTGAAAATGTAAAAGGTGGACGGAGGAGGGAGACGAACTCTGAGTCCGGCATTAGGCGTAGAATCTTCGGAGACGGGCCGCGTTCCATGGGTTCGGCTCGAGTCGGTTGTCAGATGCGTTACATAGATGGTATGCTCCGCCGGTCAGGACTTGGTTGATGATGAAGGGACCTTCCCCTTTGGGCTTAAGTTTGTCCTTTTTCTTGTCCGGCAGGCGTAGAACAAGTTCGCCAACATTGTAAGTTTTGGCCCGTATTTCTCTGCTTTGATATCTTCGAGCCTGCTGCTGATAGAATGCGGAACGAGCTTTTTCCACGTCCCGCTCCTCCTCTAAGGCATCCAAACTGTCCTGCCGATCCAACTCGGCTTCTCTTTCTTCGTACATGCGCACGCGAGGTGAGTCATGAATTATATCGCAGGGCAGAACTGCCTCTGCGCCGTACACCTTAAAAAATGGTGTGAATCCGGTAGTGCGGTTTGGCGTGGTCCGCAGCCCCTAGAGTACGGAGTCGAGCTCCTCTACCTAGTGCGTGTTAGATTCCTTGAGGGACCGCACTAGTCTGGGTTTGATGCCGCTCATGATTAGACCATTTGCTCGTTCGACTTAACCGTTAGTTTGGGGGTGATAGACTGAAGCGTAGTCAAGCTTGATGCCCATGTTTTTGCACCAGAGTTTAACCTTGTCGGCCATGAAATTCATGCCGTTATCAGTGATGATGCTGTAGGGGACACCATAACGGTGTACTACCCCGGATATGAAGTCTATCACGGGTCCGGATTTGGCCGTTTTAACTGGTTTGGCCTCTATCCATTTGGTGAATTTGTCCACCATGACCAATAGGTATTTTTGCTTGTGGGTTCCCCCTTTAAGGGGTCCAGCCATATCAAGCCCCCAGACCGCGAACGGCCAGGTGATGGGTATAGTTTTGAGGGCGGTGGGTGGCATGTGGCTTTGATTAGCAAAGAGCTGGCAACCGACGCATCGTTGGACTAAGTCCTAAGCATCTGTCCGGGCAGTCAGCCAATAAAATCCGGTACGGAAGGCCTTGCCTACAAGGGCCCGGGCTGCGGCGTGGTGCCCACCGAGTCTGGCGTGAATTTCAGCCAGGAGATTTCGCCCTTCCTCTTCGGAGATACACCTTTGAAGGACTCCGGTTGTGCTTTTCTTATAAAGTTCTCCCTCATGGACCTTGTAGGCTTTAGATCGCCGAACTATGCAGCGGGCCTCATTTTGGTCTTCGGGGAGTTCCTGCCTAGTTAAGTAGGCTAGGAATGGTTTCGTCCACGGGGCGATTACTGCCATTATTTCATGGGCTGAGGGTGTTATTTCATTGGCTGAGCCACCGACTGTCTCAGAATGTTCCGTGTTGGGTGGCGCGGTTGGTTCTGGGTTGCTATTTCCGGACTCCTCTTCCCATAGTTCGGATGGCTTAAAGAGCCGCTCCAGGAAGATGTTTGGAGGGACGGCGTCGCGTTTTGCGCCGATGCGTGCCAATACGTCGGCTGCCTGGTTGTTGTCCCGGGCTACGTGGTGGAATTCGAGTCCTTCGAACCGAGCTGACATTTTTAAGACGGTGTTACGGTAGGCTGCCATTTTCGGATCCTTGGCGTCAAAGTCTCCATTTACTTGGGATATTGCAAGGTTTGAATCCCCGCGGACCTCTAGGCGTTGAATGCCCATGGAGATGGCCATCCGGAGACCATGTAGAAGGGCCTCGTATTCGGCTGCGTTGTTGGAGTCCGTGTACATTATTTGAAGTACGTATTGGACTGTATCTCTGGTTGGGGACTTCAAGACGACGCCAGCCCCCAAGCCGGCCAACATTTTAGAGCCGTCAAAGTGCATAATCCAATTGGAGTATGCGCCGTACTCTTTAGGGAGTTCGGCTTCAGTCCATTCAGCGACGAAGCCAGCCAAAACTTGCGACTTTATAGCTCGCCGCGGTTTGTAGGTTATATCGAATGGTAAAAGCTCAATGGCCCATTTTGCAATCCTGCCTGTCGCATCGCAATTTTTTATGATGTCGTTGAGAGGTACTTCGGAGGCCACTCTTATCGAACACTCTTGAAAGTAGTATCGCAGCTTTTGGGATGCCATGAACACCGCATACGCTATCTTTTGATAATGTGGGTACCGGGACTTGCATGGAGTTAGGACAGTGGATACGTAGTACACTGGTTTTTGAAGAGGGAATTTGTGCCCTTCTGTTTCTCGTTCGATGACGAGCACCGCGCTTACAACTTGATGTGTTGCCGCGATATATAACAACATTGGTTCGCCCAAGTTGGGCGCGGCCAGGACCGGATTTGTTGCCAGTATGGCCTTTATTTCTTCGAGTCCGGCTGTGGCAGCATCCGTCCATTAGAAGTGTTCGGTGCGCCTGAGGAGGCGATAGAGGGGCAATGCTTTTTCTCCCAAACGGGAGATGAAGCAGCTTAGGGCCGCCACGCATCCGGTCAATTTTTGTATTTGTTTGAGGTCTTTTGGGATGTCCAATTGTGACAGAGCTCGGATCTTGGCTGGGTTTGCTTCAATTCCTCTACCGAATACAATGAAGCCCAAGAGCTTTCCGGCTGGTACGCCGAAAACGCATTTTTCCGGGTTGAGCTTAATGTCATATGCTCGGAGGTTGTCGAATGTGAGCCTCAAATCGTCTATTAGAGTTTCGACGTGTTTGGTCTTGAAGACCACATCGTCTACGTATGCCTCCACTATTTTGCCGATATGGGTAGCCAGACATGTCTGAATCATGCGCTGATATGTTGCACCGGCGTTTTTAAGTCCGAAGGGCATTGTGTTGAAGCAGAATGGTCCGTATGGAGTAACGAATGCTGTTGCGGCCTGGTCTGTTTCCGCCATCTTGATTTGATGGTATCCGGAGTATGCGTCGTGGAAACACAATGAATCATGCCCCGCGGTAGCATCGATGATTTGGTCGATGCGGGGGAGGGGGAAAGGATTCGTTGGACAGGCCTTATTAAGGTCTTTAAAATCCACACAAAGGCGCCAGGATTTGTCCTTTTTTGGTACCATTACCAGGTTTGCTAGCCAGTCCGGATGTTTTATATCTCTGATGAATCCGTCTTCCAATAGTTTGGCTAGCTCCTCTCCCATTGCCTGTCTTTTGGGTTCGGAAAATCGTCGAAGAGCCTGTTTGACTGGCTTGAATCCTTTTAGGATATTTAGGCTGTGCTCTGCCAGCCTGCGTGGGATTCCTGGCATATCTGAAGGGTGCCAGGAAAAAATGTCCCAATTTTCCCGAAGGAATTCTCATAGTGCGGCTTCTACATCAGGGTTTAATTGTGCCCCAATGGAGGCCGTCTTTGTGGGGTCCGTAGGATGGACCTGGAATTTGACTATTTCGTTTGATGGTTTGAAAGACGTGGACTTAGATCTCTTGTCGAGTATCACATCGTCCCTATTCACCGTGGAGCGTAGTGCCGTGAGTTCTTCTGCCGCTAGTGCTTCGGATAGTGCCTCTAGGGCTAGTGCGGCTGTCTTGTTTTCGGTGCGAAGTGCTATGTCCGGATCACTGATCAGAGTGATGATTCCATTGGGCCCGGGCATTTTGAGCTTCATGTACCCGTAATGGGGTACGGCTTGGAAAATTGTGAATGCCTCTCGCCCTAATAGAGCGTGATATCCGCTGCTGAACGGGGCCACTTGGAACGTGACTTCCTCAGACCTGTAGTTGTCCGGCGAGCCGAACACCACATCTAGTGTGATTTTTCCTATGCAGCGTACTTCCTGACTAGGGATTATTCCTCTAAAGGTTGTGCTGCTTCGCTCAATGCGGCTCCAGTCTATTTCCATTTTTTGGAGAGTTTCCTCGTAGATGAGGTTTAATTCGCTGCCGCCATCCATGAGTACTTTGGTAAGACGAAAGCCGTCCACTATGGGACTAAGGACCAATGCGGCTGGGGCTCGGGCTGTTCGGAATTTAGGTTCGTTGCTAGCATTGAAGGTGATAGCCGTGCTGCTCCATGGATTTGTTGTTGCTACTTGGTAGACTTCTGCGAGGCTGCGGATTGTTCGTTTCCGCATATTATTTGATGCGAACGTCTCGAATACTGTTGATACCGTACTGGGGCTGTTGGGCTGGTTGTTCGGGGCTAGAAGCCCTTCGCCACTTTTGGCCACCTGCCGTAGTATCCAACATGCCCGGAGGCTATGTGTTGGAGTGGCGCCTTCTGCATTATAGATTTTGCAGGGTCCGCTGAGCCATCCCTCCAGTACGGTTCCGTACCCTTTGGGGGGTTTTTGCTTTTTCATTTTTGACCCAGGTGCTTGAGCATGGTGCACCCTTTTATTCCGGACTAAGGTTGTGTTTAGGGACGGATTGTCCCAAAATCTAGTTTCGGTTTTCCAGGCACTCTCCATCGCACAGTATTTTCGTACTATGGTCGCCAGGTCGGCGAAGCGCGTGACCTTGCGACGACTTATGGCGTTCATAATTCCCTTGTCCGTGCAATTATTGCAGAAAATAGAGATTGCGCTTTCCTCATGGCAGTCCTTTATCCTGTCCATAACTAGGAGGAATCTGGCCCAGTAATGATGTACTGTTTCATCTGGCTCTTGCCGTATTTGGGATAGATCGCTTGTGTTTGGGTGGGCGGGTGGAACTAAATTCGGAACCCCACCCAATCTGAGGCTCAAAGGCCGAGGAATTTCTAGATTTGGAAGCTTGGATTGCTGGAGGTCGTCCCACAAATCTAGTTCGCTGCCTGACTTTAGGTTCAGTACTCGATTGACGTCCGTCCCTCCGCGGGAATCCGGCATGGAGGGATCGGGAATCCGGACATAACTGGTTCTTATCATAGGGGAAAAGTCGCCGCGTTGTTCTTCTACCACAGCAACATGGTGGGTAGCCTAGGGAGAGTTAATTTCTCTCAGATCGGTTTTAAGCCCAATCTGATCGTAGTTTGTAGCGACTCCCAGGGCGGCGATGCGATCCAAGAGCTCGTTTACGGAAGAGAGCTCCATTGGATCCAGCTGCTTGGCGAATTCCGAGTTAATGCGAAGATCGCTTTTGATGACCCGAGATGTCATCGTCGAAGCGGTGGCCGAACAGGCGGTCATAAGGAAACCACCTAGCCGGATAGCTTGATCGGCGGCCAAAGCTCCTTTGGCGGTGGTACCATCTTTAAAGACGGGAGGAGGCATCCTTCCTGATTGCGACGGCACAGAGGAGCTCTCAATGAAAGCACCAATGTCGGTGTCAAAACCGGCGGATCTCGGGTAGGGGGTCCCGAACTGTGCGTCTAGGCGGATGGTAACAGGAGACAAGGGACATGATGTTTTACCCAGGTTTGGGCCCTCTTGATGGAGGTAAAACCCTACGTCCTGCTTGATTGATATTGATGATGTGGATGTTACAAGAGTAGATCTACCACGAGATCAAGGAGGCTAAACCCTAGAAGCTAGCCTATGGTATGATTGTTGTTATTCTACGGACTAAACCATCCGGTTTATATAGACACCGGAGAGGGCTAGGGTTACACAGAGTCGGTTACAATGGTAGGAGATCTACATATCCGTATTGCCAAGCTTGCCTTCCACGCCAAGGAAAGTCCCATCCGGACACGGGACGAAGTCTTCAATCTTGTATCTTCATAGTCTTCGAGTCCGGCCGATGATGATAGTTCGGCTATCCGGACACCCCCTAGTCCAGGACTCCCTCAATGAGTTATTATATCAGTGGATGAAAGATACGTGGATTAGATTCAAGTGGAGGTAACATGGTGCAAATTGAAAGTACTAGTAATCTTAAGTACTACTAATCTTGATTAGTAGTACTTTCGGTCTGCACCATGTTACCTCCACTTGAATCTAATCCATGTTTATTTCGCCCTCTGATATATATAATAACTAATCATGCTCATATAACAACTTAGCATCATCATCATAATAATAACTCACCATCGTTATCATAATAACAAGTCATACTCATCATAATCATAGTCATCTAACAACTTCTACTCGTTATCATTATAATAAGTCATACTCATCATCATCATAGTCATCTAACCAACCCTACTTAATTATTCTTAGTACATGATCATGAGTATTAGCTAGGACCTACTACCCTCTCTAAGGTGGAGAGGAAGTAGAGGTAGCTCCGACGACGATCACTCCAGGGAGACGCGACACTACAAAGCCTGCATATTCCATCGAGTGAAAATTTTAGATCATCAAATCTCGTATATCATTCTTTGATGAAAAAGTGATAATGAAATAAAAGTAATTAAATTACACAACACATTTCTACATTGAAAAAGAAGCTATATGTTTTATTTTATTCAAAAAACCTACATTCTACAATAGGAGTGTTACATATCAACTAAATCTATTAAGTATGTTTAATTTTTTACTAATTCACTCTAACCACTATAAGCTATCAACTAAAACCTAGAAGCATACTAAATCAAAGTGTTACATATCAACTAAATCTATTAACTATGTCTAATTTTTTTGCTAAATCACTCTAAACCCTAAAAACTATTAACTAAATCAAAGTGTAGGAGTTGTGCATGGAGGAGGGGGAAGGAGGAGGGGTTGTGGAGGGAGGTGGGACTGTTGATGGACGAGGTGTAGGGGAACGTAGTAATTTCAAAAAAAATTCTACACACACGCAAGATCATGGTGATGCATAGCAATGAGAGGGGGGAGTGTCGTCTATGTACCCTCGTAGACCGTAAGCGGAACCGTTATGACAACACGGTTGATGTAGTCATATGTCTTCACGATCGACCGATCCCAGCACCGAAGTTACGACACCTCCCCGGACTGCACACACGTTCAGCTCGGGACGTCCCACGAATTCACGATCCAATAGAGCTTTGAGGGAGAGCTTCGTCAGCACGACAACGTGATGACGGTGATGATGAAGTTTACCGACGCAGGGCTTCGCCTAAGCACCGCTACGATATGACCGAGGTGGATTATGGTGGAGGGGGCACCGCCCACGGCTAAGAGAGATCAATGATCAACTTGTGTGTTGATGGGGTGCCCCCCTCCCCCGTATATAAAGGAGTGGAGGAGGGGGAGGGCCGGCCTCTCTATGGCGCGCCCTAGGGGTTTCCTACTCCCATCCGGAGTAGGATTCCCCCCCCCCTTCCAAGTTGGAGTAGGAGAGGGAAGGAAAGGGAAGGAGGGAGGAAGGAAAGGGGGGGCCTTCCCAAGTCGGATTGGGCTTGGGGGGGGGGCTCCTTTTCTCCTTTCCCCTCTTTTCCACTAAGGCCCAATAAGGCCCATATACCTCCCGGGGGTTCCGGTAACCTCCTCGTGCTCCGGTATATTCCCGATCTCACCCGGAACCATTCCGATGTCCAAATATAGTTGTCCAATATATCGATCTTTATGCCTCGACCATTTCAAGACTCCTCGTCATGCTCACGATCATATCCGGGACTCCGAACTACCTTCGGTACATCAAAACACATAAACTCATAATACCGGTCGTCACCGAACGTTAAGCGTGCGGACCCTACGGGTTCGAGAACTATGTAGACATGACCGAGACACGTCTCTGGTCAATAACCAATAGTAGAACCTGGATGCTCATATTGGTTCCTACATATTCTACGAAGATCTTTATCGGTCAAACTGCATAACAACATACGTTGTTCCCTTTGTCATCGGTATGTTACTTGCCCGAGATTTGATCGTTAGTATCTCAATACCTAGCTCAATCTCGTTACCGGCAAGTTTCTTTACTCGTTCCGTAGTGCATCATCCTGTAAATAACTCATTATTCACATTGCTTGCAAGGCTTATAGTGATGTGCATTACCGAGAGGGCCCAGAGATACCTGTCCGACAATCGGAGTGACAAATCCTATTCTCGATCTATGCCAACTCAACGAACACCATTGGAGACACCTGTAGATCACCTTTATAATCACCCAGTTACATTGTGACGTTTGGTAGCACACAAAGTGTTCCTCCGGTATTCGGGAGTTTCATAATCTCATAGTCATAGGAACATGTAGGTCACGGAGAAAGCAATAGCAGTAAACTAAACGATCAAGTGCTAAGCTAACAAAATGGGTCAAGTCAATCACATCATTCTCCTAATGATGTGATCCCATTAATCAAATGACAACTCATGTCTATGGCTAGGAAACTCAACCATCTTTGATCAACGCACTAGTCAAGTAGAGGCATACTAGTGACACTATGTTTGTCTATGTATTCACACATGTATTATGTTTTCGGTTAATACAATTCTAGCATGAATAATAAAAATTTATCATGATATGAGGAAACAAATAATAACTTTATTATTGCCTCTAGGGCATATTTCCTCCAGTCTCTGATAACCCACAAGTATAGGGGATCGCAACAGTTTTCGAGGGTAGAGTATTCAACCCAAATTTATGGATTCGACACAAGGGGAGCCAAAGAATATTCTCAAGTATTAGCAGCTGAGTTGTCAATTCAACCACACCTGGATAACTTAGTATCTGCAACAAAGTATTTAGTAGCAAAGTAGTATGGAAGTAACGGTAACAATGGCAAAAGTAACAGTGATAGTTTTGTAGTGATTGTAACAGTAGCAACGGAAAAGTAAATAAGCGGAGAACAATATGTGGAAAGCTCGTAGGCATTGGAACGGTGATGGATAATTATTCCGGATGCGATTATTCATGCAATAGTTATAACATAGGGTGACACAGAACTAGCTCCAGTTCATCAATGTAATGTAGGCATGTATTCCACATATGGTCATATGTGCTTATGGAAAAGAACTTGCATGACATCTTTTGTCCTACCCTCCCGTGGCAGTGTGGTCCTATTGGAAACTAAGGGATATTAAGGCCTCCTTTTAATAGACTACCGGACCAAAGCATTAACACATAGTGAATCCATGAACTCCTCAAACTACGGTCATCACCGGGAGTGGTCCCGATTATTGTCACTTCGGGGTTGCCAGATCATAACACATAGTAGGTGATTATAGACTTGCAAGATAGGATCAAGAACTCACATATATTCATGAAAACATAATAGGTTCAGATCTTAAATCATGGCACTCGGGCCCTAGTGACAAGCATTAAGCATAGAAAAGTCAAAGCAACATCGATCTCAGAAAATAGTGGATACTAGGGATCAAACCCTAACAAAACTAACTTGATTTACATAAATATCATCCAACCCATCACCGTCCAGCAAGCCTATGATGGAATTACTCATGCACGTCAGTGAGCATCATGAAATTGGTGATGGAGGATGGTTGATGATGACGATGGCGACGGATTCCCCTCTCTGGAGCCCCGAACGGACTCGAGATCAGCCCTCCTGAGAGAGATTAGGGCTTGGCGGCGGCTCCGTATCATTAAACATGATGAATCCTTCTCTCTGATTTTTTTCTCACCGAACGTGAATATATAGAGTTGGAGTTGAGGTCGGTGGAGCACCAGGGGGCCCACGAGGCAGGGGGCGCGCCCCCACCCTCGTGGACAGGGTGTGGGCCCCCTGGCCTTGATTCTTTCGCTAGTATTTTCTATTATTTTCCAAAAATAATCTCCGTGAAGTTTCAGGTCATTCCGAGAACTTTTATTTCTGCACAAAAATAACACCATGGCAATTCTGCTGAAAACAGCGTCAGTCCGGGTTAGTTCCATTCAAATCATGCAAGTTAGAGTCCAAAACAAGGGCAAAAGTGTTTGAAAAACTAGATACGACGGAGACGTATCAACTCCCCCAAGCTTAAACCTTTGCTTGTCCTCAAGCAATTCAGTTGAAAACATGAAAGTGATACAGAAAAACTTTTACAAACTCTGTTTGCTCTTGTTGTTGTAAATATGTAAAGCCAGCATTCAAGTTTTCAGCAAAGATTATGAACTAACCATATTCACAATAACATTTACATCTCATGTTTACTCATATCAATGGCATAATCAACTAGCGAGCAATAATAATAAATCTCGGATGACAACACTTTATCAAAACAATCATAATATGATATATCAAGATGGTATCTCGCTAGCCCTTTCTGAGACCGCAAAACATAAATGCAGAGCACCTTTAAAGATCAAGGACTGACTAAACATTGTAATTCATGGTAAAAGAGATCCAGTCATAGTCATACCCAATATAAATTAATAGTAATGGATGCAAATGACAGCGGTGCTCTCCAACTGGTGCTTTTTAATAAGAGGATGATGACTCAACATAAAAGTAAATAGATAGGCCCTTCATAGAGGGAAGCAGGGATTTGTAGAGGTGCCAGAGCTCGATTTTAATGCAGAGGTAAATAATATTTTGAGTGGTATACTTTCATTGTCAACATAACAACTGAGAGATCTTGATATCTTCCATGCTACACACATTATAGGCGGTTCCCAAACAGAATGGTAAAGTTTATACTCCCACTCCACCAACAAACATCAGCCCATGGCTTGTCAGAAACAACACGTGCCGCCAACTAACAACAATCCTGGGGGAGTTTTGTTTGCATTATTTTGATTTGATTTGCTTAGAGCGTGGGACTGGGCATCCCGATGACCAGCCATTTTCTCATGAGTGAGGAGCGGAGTCCACTCCTCTTGAGAATAACCCACCTAGCATGGAAGATATAGACAACCCTAGTTGATTCATGAGCTATTCGAGCATACAAAACAGAATTTCATTTGAAGGTTTAGAGTTTGGCACATACAAATTTACTTGGAATGGCAGCTAGATACCGTGTATAGGAAGGTATGGTGGACTCATATGGAATAACTTTGGGGGTTAAGGGATTGGATGCACAAGCAGTATTCCCGCTTAGTACAAGTGAAGGCTAGCAAAAGACTGGGAAGCGACCAGCTAGAGAGCAATAACAGTCATGAACATGCACTAAAATTAATAAACATTGAGTGCAAGCATGAGTAGGATATAATCCACCATGAACATAAATATCATAGAGGCTATGTTGATTTTGTTTCAACTACATGCGTGAACATGTGCCAAGTCAAGCCACTCGAATCATTCAAAGGAGGATACCACCCTACTATACCAGATCACAACCATTTTAATAGCATGTTGGCACACAAGGTAAACCATTATAAACTCCTAGCTAATTAAGCATGGCATAAGAAACTATAATCTCTAATTGTCAAATGTGTTTATTCATAATAGGCTGAATCAGGAATGATGAACTAATCATATTTACAGAAACAAGAGAGGTCGAGTTCATACCAGCTTCTCTCATCTCAATCAGTCCATCATATATTGTCATAATTGCCTTTCACTTGCATGACCGAACGATGATAATAATAATAGTGCACGTGCTCTAGACTAAGTTGGAATCTGCAAGCATTCGATAAACAGGAGAAGACAAGGCAATATGGGCTCTTGGTTAAATTAACAATAATACAAATAAGAGCCACTTTAACATTTTCATAATGGTCTTCTCTTATCGACCCCTAAAGAAAAGAAAAGAAATAAAACTATTTACATGGGAAAGCTCCCAACAAGCAAAAGAAGAACAAGAAATCTTTTGGGGTTTTCTTTTAATTACTACTACTACAGCATGGAAAGTAAACTAGCTAAAAGCTACAACTAATTTTTTTTGTTTTTTCTTAAGGTTTTTCAACCACACAAGAAGAAAGCATAAAAAGGAAAATAAACTAGGATGGATAGTACAATGAAAAAGTATGAACACCGACAACTGGCATGAGTGTGTGAATATAAATGTAATGTCGGTGAGAAATACGTACTCACCCAAGCTTAGGCTTTTGGCCTAAGTTGGTCTATGCCCATGGATCAAAGTTGTAGCTGGGGTCGTACTGAGATGGAGCCTCGGGGCCGGTACCACTGATTGGTGATCTCCTCCGGATCCCACTGGTAAACAGACCGACGTGGAGGATCGGATTGTGGCTCTGGCTCTGGCTCTGTAGATGATGTGGGGTTCTGGTAGGCATGAAATGCCTCCAGCAGAACAAGATACTTGCTGTTCGCGCTGGACGCGGATGGAGTTGGTGAGGCCTGCATTCTCAGCCAAGTGATAAAAATCTTCATAAATTCCTACGGCCTTCAAGAATGCATTACAAGGCCATTCACACGGCCGAACCTCCGCAGTAGGAGGGAGATTATACTTAGGCCTCATATCCTCTTCACTTTGCTTATCCTTCGAGCTTCGGCTCGAGGAGCCTCGCAAAAACCTCTTTATCATTCTCTAAAAAATTCTGAAATTTTTAGTAACTCACAATAAAAGTGAACTAAACTCAACAAGATTGATAGCAACTACCCCCACAAGTGCCTAGAGACTATATCATGCATTAGAACTACTTGGGACGAAAAAAAATTGACATGCAAGCTCAAGAACATGGTCACCTAAGCAGCAAAAATTTGCAATAAATAAAGCACTAGAACAAAAACTAATTGGACCATTAGAGGAGTCACATACCAAAGAACAATCCCCCAAAGCAGTTTTGTGAGTGGAGCTTTGAGCTAGGAGATCAAAAATCGCTGCAAAATGAGCTATAACTCGTGCTTGAGCTGGTTGGTGATTTTTTTGGGAGGAAGAAGGAGTGTGTGGTGGCTGGAATAAGTGGAGGGGAGCCACCATGGGCCCACGAGGCAGAGGGGCGCGCCTAGGGGGGTGGGCACGCCCTGGACCCTCGTGGCCAGGTGCTTGCTCCCCCTGCTATGTTCTTAGTGCCAGATATTCTCAAATATTCCCCAAAAAATCATATTTCAATTTCGGGACATTTGGAGAACTTTTATTTTGGGGTATTTTTTTATTGCACGGATAAATCAGAAAACAAACAGAAAATACTAATTTTGCTTTATTTAATCTAAATAACAGAAAGTAAAAAGAAGGTACAGAAGGTTGTGCTTTCTAAGTTCATCCATCTCATGCTCATCAAAAGGAATCCACTAACAAGGTTGATCAGGTCTTGTTAACAAACTCATTCCGAATCGCATGAAACCGAAGAATTTTCGAATAGCACTAAGTTACCTCAACGGGGTTATGCACACCCCCAATAATAAGAATATCATATCTCTTTTTGACAGTAGGAAGAGGAAATTCAAAGCCTCCAAAAATAATTGATGGAATTTTTCCAATAGAATCGATACTGTGGACTTGAGGTTGTTTCCTCGGAAAGTGTACCGTATGCTCATTACCATTAACATGAAAAGTGACATTGCCTTTGTTGCAATAAACAACAGCCCCTGCAGTATTAAAAAAGGGTCTTCCAAGAATAATAGACATACTATCGTCCTCGGGAATATCAAGAATAACAAAGTCCGTTAAAATAGTAATGTTTGCAACCACAACAGGTACATCCTCACAAATTCCGATAGGTATAGCAGTTGATTTATCGGCCATTTGCAAATATATTTCAGTAGGTGTCAACTTATTCAAATCAAGTCAACGATATAAAGAGAGAGGCATAACACTAACACCGGCTCCAAGATCACATAAAGCAGTTCTAACGTAGTTTCTTTTAATGGAGCATGGTATAGTTGGTACTCCTGGATCTCCTAGTTTCTTTGGTATTCCACCTTTAAAAGTATAATTAGCAAGCATGGTGGAAATTTCAGCTTCCGGTATATTTCTTTTATTAGTACACTACAAAAAAATACACTTTTGTGATGATACATGTTTGTCACAGTAGGTCGCGTTTTTTGTCATGCATGTACATCCATGACAAATTTATGACAGAATCAAGATAGTCATACCTGTGCTATCGTAGAAGTGTTCCATGACATTACCAAAATTATCATCACGGAAGTGTCCACTTCCATGATGATAAATCGCGCATCACAGAAGTGTTTTCATCAAGGGTGACCGACACGTGGCATCCACCGTAACGGAACGCCGTTAAGCTATCGGGTTGGATTTTGGATCCGATAACCCGTTAATAGCCACGACCAATGCCGATTTCCCACGTGTAAAATTCTCATTGGCTGATGGATCCACGTGTCAGCTCCGCGTTGGCACAAGTGTCACTCATCCAACGGTCGAGATGGGCCTATGATATGTTGACACGTGGACCGGCCCAAAAGTGGCCCACAAAGTTTAAATGGGCCGGCCCAACCGAAGGCCCATAAGATTTAGCAGACTATAATGGGCCAGCCCAGCTAAATGCCCACAAAATTTAGCAGACCATAATGGGCCGGCCCACTAAAGGCCCACAAGATTTTGCGGACCACAATGGGCCAGCCCAGCTAAATTCCCACAAGATTCTGCAGACCATAATGGGCCGACCCAGCTAAAGGCCCAACATTCTCTGTCAAATCGGCCCGTCAACGGCCTGGTCTAAACTTGTCATCAAATGCGGTCCATGGTCACTTCTGGCCCGTTAACAGTCCCTAAGTAATTGGACCGAATTACGGCCCGGTGTATTTCCGACCTATTCAAGGTCCCGCTTCATTTGGGCCCATTTACATGCCATCAAAACTTTCGGCCCATAAACGACCGTGAAGGATTTGGGTCATATTCGGCCATGTCTGTCATTCGGCCTGTTAGAGGCCCACTATAGATTTGGCCCACTTTCGGCCTGTTGTCATTTTCGGCCCGTTAACGCCAGACGTAAACCATGGGCCATATGTGGCCCAACGTCATATCGGGCCCATTAACGTCCCATATAAAAATGAAAATAATCTAGCCCGACCGAAGTTCCGGCCTGTTAAAGGCTCGTGTATTAGGTCGGCGCATTTACGGCCCATCCGAATTTCGGCCTGTCAAATATCCGCATCGTAAATGGGCCACCATTTTGGCCTGCTAAGTCCAGTGGGTTATTTGGCACAATCAGGGCCCAATCTCACTTTTGGTCTATTAAAGGCCCATGTTTTTTATGGGCTCGACATATTTACACCTGTAAACAGCCTACTTTTACTGAGGGCCCAAGTTATGTTTAGGCCTGTTAAAGGCCCACTATGGGCACAGGCCTACCAGAAAAATTTGGAAGCTTATGCTAATTTAAGCCCAAATATTTTTAGTGGGCTACATGCCAATTTCGGCCCGTAATCGTTTTTAGCCCAACTGGAATGGGCCCGACGAATGTTGGCATGTTCGGCTCCTACGAAGCTTCCGTCCGAATACATTACTAAGATAAACCTAGACTATACAAAAATAGCATCATAATTACTGCAGCCTATGGCAGCATCATAAATGTTGTATCACAACAAAATAAATTCCAATCATACAATAAAAGGCCTGTTGGCATAAAGTTTACAGTCCTTCCAGATAAAAGAACCATCAGATGTATAGAAGCACAGACCATTTGACCTGAGTGCTAATGTTTCAGGCTGTAGAATCTGATGGAGCAGCACGATCTCCACCTTTTTCCGCCATTGCTCTTCAACAACGAAGCGAATGTCTGATAGTCTGGTTTCAAAACCATTCATATCTTGACGGCATTTCTCAACCACTATTCTTGTTTCCGAAACAACATCCATTAGGGATTGGACTTGTGTCTGGAGCACAGATATATCACTCTCTCTAGCAGGAAGATTTTGTTCAGTAGGCGATTTGGACAAGGTTACCTTGACAACCAACCCATAATTACGCAGGAAGGTGCTTTTTGCACTGTTAGTGGAGAGATACTGACGCACTGCAGCAAGAGGTGACATTGTGCCTGTAGTAGCCTCTTCACCTTCAGGTGGTTGTGGTTGTTTAATCATTTGTTCCATAGCTTCCTGAAAGTTTGAACTTGTAGATTAGTGTACCAGTGATTTACTAATGAGATAAAAACAAACAAAGTAGGTTAAACGTTTATACATAACTTATTTTGGTGAACTACTGTAATACATTAGCATGTATTGTAGTGCCAACTACATAATAAAATCACTTTTGGAACATATGTCCACGTAGCATGCCTACTGTATTGTCTATTTCCTCACATTCGTTGACATCTAAGGATAAAGAGACATGGTTTAAAGTAGGATGAACATAGTATGACATCATTCATATCATGGGCAAATAGATATAAAACAAACATGCTATTTTATCATTGTGTGCGCACGTGAACATAACAGCTAGATTACAGATCAAGACCAAAAGAATATACTTCATCTCTTTTAAACCATGTAAGGTGAAATGATACGTTAAGACAACTGTGTATAAAAGTGAACAGAGTAACTGACATTGGCTGCAAACCAAGTAGTTAAATGACACATCACAGTACCAATCAGTTCAAGGCAGGAGGAGTAAGGACTTACAACAGCGGCTTGAACTGGTGTGCTCATGTCCTTCATCTTGCTGGTGTGGCAATCCTTGAAGATTTGCACTGCATTCGGTTTAGGTTCTTTTTAGTCCGGATGGGCTTTCCGCTGTATTTGGAACAAGTCAATATAGATACGATAATATGGCACAAAAAAAGAAGGAAGTAGCAGCTATTTACAAGAGCCTCGCAGTGTGCAATATAGCTACGAGATCCTGTTGTCTGTTGGAATTTCACTTTAGAATGGTTGGTTTTGTTCTTCAAACAGTTAGCCTAGAAGAAGATACACTTGTAAGGCACATACATAAATACAAGTTCAATATGTGGTCTGATCAAATATGTATAGCCTACCTGATACTTTGGATCAGACCAGTGTTTAACAAGGGCTGTCCAATCTTCATCTGTAATATATTCCACTGGAGATGTTTGGGCGATTTCATTGTTAGCCTTGCCTTCAAAGTGATATTTTCTAAGGTGGTACCGATACTGTCGCAGAGCAGACTGAAAAACATGAGTGCATGCTTGTTTAGTTGCATCATCTTTCGGATCCAACTTGAACCTCATCTGTTGAAAAAAGAATGTGAGTCTTATTAGGAGGAAGCTAGAAAGTATGGGACAGAGCAAGACAATATTACTAATTGCGATGAATAACATTACTTACAGATAAATGGTCAAGGAAGGTGTTAAACTGGGTATTGTCTTTCTCATTCCTATACTGGATCCACGTTGGGAGGATACGCGCATGACACCTAACGACAACGACTGCCTCTGATACTAACTTGGCTGACTCTGTAGCATCATGTGGCCTTTTTAAACCTGCCTCAAAATGGATCTCCATTCTTCCTCCTTTAGATTTTATTAATCTGTCAAGCATTATCCCTGATGTCTGTTTTCGCTTGCGCCGTGGTGCTAGTTCAACAACGAATATGGAAAGTGTTAGTGTACATCAAACTGTGAGAGTACATATAAAGGACCATGTAACTACAACTTGACTCGGTCATGTACCGTCTTGGTGTTGATGCTCATGAGGTTCATCTGATCTTGCCAAGTCCTGTTGTGTCAACAGTGCTTCGGAAGTAGTGTTAGGTGTGAAGGCAGCTTGGGAACCGGCCAGTTCCGGAGCAAACGAACGAGTAACTGGTTGAGATGATGGTACAGTTGAAGCGGATGCTGCAGTTGGTGGAGCAGGTGATACTGTGTTTGTAGATTTAGCCAGTGGACTTGGACCTTCTACTGTACTATAAGTACCAGCAGAATCTCGACGGCAGAGCCTTTTCCATTTCACCCGACGAGTAACAACACTCCCTACTATATTATTTTCCTTGCTCTTTTTTGACTTTGCCATGTCAAGTTGTACCCACAACACAAAAGAATAAAATCACTCTTCAGAACTCATTGATGCATGATACAGACAAGCAATGCTTTGATGTGAGACAACCGTATGAGGATGGAATATGTAAGAAAAACAGGACGACATGACATATTCACAGCTACGATGTGCAAACTAAGCAGAAGGATTTTCAAGAAAATAGAAGTAATGCAAGCTAGACACCATATGAAAGATGCAACCAATATTACTCTGCCAAGTTAAAAGTGTCTTGTCATAAGTGGCAATTTGAAAAATTAGAAGCAGTATAACGTAGAAATCAATGCAAGATGCAACCACTATCAAACTGCCATGTTAAAAGCGTCCAATAATGAGTTACTGATGCGGGATACACAACAGCAGTACTTTGATGTAAGAACATGGTATGATAGATAGATGTAGTGTATTCTAGACACAGAAATCCATGTCATATGCACATGTATAACGTATAAACTCAGCAGGTGCAATTTAATCAAAATAGAAGAAATACAGGTTAGACAACATATGCAACATGAAACCAATTATCACACTGTCAACTTAGAGCAAGCACCTGCGATGGTGGAGTGCGGGAGATGAACTCATCACATAGACTTGGGACTTCAACTTCATTAGCAGTAGCAGTGGCAAATCTAGAGAGTCTCTGTTTGCGTCGGTGCGGAGTACCACCAACATCCCCTAGCTTACTCTTTTCCTTCCTATTTTCTAATATTGCCTTATGAAGTCAAAACCACAAGAAGATGAATAAAATTAGCTCTGCATAACTGGTTGATGCATGATACAGACGAACACTACTTTGATGTAAGGCAAGCGCAGGAGGATGGAATATATACAAAAAAGACAGTGTTTCATATTCACATGTACGATAGGAGGATGGAATATGTATGAAAAACAGTAAGCGGAAGGCATTTCAACAAAATTAGAAGAAATGAAAGCTAGGCACCATATGAACGTGCAACCAATATCACTCTATCAGGTAAAAAGTGTCTAGTCGTAAGTGCCATTTCAAGAAATTAGAAGCAGTACAAGCTAGAAGACAATGCAAGATGCAACCTACATCACAGTCCCAAGTTAAATGTGTCTTATGGGTAAGTGATCGTTGCAGGTATAAGTTGTAAGCTACGCAGATGCAATTCAACATAATCAGAAGGAATACAAACTAGACATCATACGGAAAACGCAACCACATATAACAGTTCCAAGTAAGAGCAAGCACCTGTGATGGTGGAGTAGGGGAGATGTGCTCATCGTGTACACGTATGTTCTAGAAACAGGAACACGTGTCATATTCACGGGCATTATGTGTAAAGTAAGCAGATGCAATTCAAGTTAGAATCAATACAAGCTAGACATCATATGCAACATGCAACCACATATAATAGTGTCAAGTTAGAGAAAGCACCTGTGATGGTGGAGTAGGGGATATGTGCTCATCATCTACACAGCTAAGTTGACTGTCCAGCCTTGTGTTGTCTTGCGAATCTTGTTGGGAGGATGGCGGAGTAGAATCTGTAGAGACCCCCTGTTTGAGTTGCTCCGAAGGACCACCATCATCCACTGCCGGACTAATTTCCTTCAGCTGTAATGATTTTGCATTGTGAAGTCAAACCGATAAGAAAAAGGAATAAAATTCGCTCTTCAGAACTCATTCATGCATGATACTGACGAACACTACTCAGATGAAAGGCAAACACATGATGCGAGGATGGAATATGGATGAAAAACAGGATGGTGTGACATATTCACACCTATGATGTGGTAACTAAGCAGAAGGCATTTCAACAAATTAGAAGCACTGCAAGCTAGACACCATATGAAAGATGCAACCAATATCACTCTGCCAAGTTCAAACTGTATGGCGTTTCAACAAATTAGGAGCAGTATATGCTAGAAATCATATGCAAGACACAACCAATATCACAGTGGCGACTTAAAGGTGCCTTATCATAAGTGACTGATGCGGGATATGCAAGAATAGTAGTCTGATGTAGAAATAGGAACACATGTCATATTCACAGGCATTATGTGTAAAGTAAGCGGATGCAATTCAACAAAGTTAGAAGCAATACAAGCTAGACATCATACGCAACATGGAACCACATATAATAGTGCCAACTTAGAGCAAGCACCTGTGATGGTGGAGTAGGGGAGATGTGCTCATCATCTACACAGCTACGTTGACTGTCTAGCCTTGCGTTGTCTTGCGAATCTTGTTGGGAGGACGGTGGAGTAGAATCTGTAGAGAACTTCTGTTTTAGTTGCTCGGAAGGACCACAATCATCAAATGCCTTGCCAATTTCCTTCAGCTTTATTGATTTTGCATTGTGAGGTCATACCGACAAGAAAAAGGAATATCATTCGCTCTTCAGAACTCATTCATGCATGATACTGACGAACACTACTCTGATGAAAGGCAAAGTCATGATACGAGGATGGAATATGTATGAAAAAATGGACGGCTTGACATATTCACACCTATGATGTGGTACCTAAGCAGAAGGCACTTCAACAAATTAGAAACACTGCAAGACACTATATGGAAGGTGCAATCAATATCACTCTGCCAAGTTAAAACTGTCTCGTCATAGGTGGAATTCATCAAACTAGAAGCAATACATGCTAGAAATCATATTCAAGACACAAACCAATATCACACTGCCAACTTAAAGGTGTCCCATCATAAGTGACTGATGCAGGATACACAAGAAGAGTAGTTTCATGTAAGAACATGGTGTGATAGACAGATATAGTATGTACCAAAAACAGGAAAGCGTGTCATATTCACATGTATCATGTGTAAGCTAAGCAGATGCAGTTTACACTAATTAGGAGCAATATGAGCTAGACACAATATGCAACATGCAACCAGATATCACACTGCCAAGTTAGAGCAAGCACCTTGGATGGTGGAGTAGGGGAGCGGAGACTTGCACCAGGTAATGCACTATCAGTACAAGGAGAATCAGTACAGATGCTCCATTTACGTTGCTGCAGAGGACCACCATCATCGCCTTCCTTACTCTTTTCCTTCCTCTTTCTTGATTTTGCCTTGTCAAGTCAAACCCACAAGAAAAAGGAATAAAATTTGCTCTTCAGAACTTATTGATGCATGATACTGACGAACACTACTTTCATGTAAGGCAACCGCATGATAGGAGGATGGAATATGTATGAAAAACTGGACGACGTGACATATTGACATGTATGATGTATAAAGTGTAAACTAAGCACAAGGTGCTTGAACTTGTTAGAATTGATGCAAGCTAGAAACCATATGAAAGATGCAACCAATATCACTCTGCCAAATTAAAAGGGTGCCCTAACAAATGTATTTGACCAAATTAGAAGCAATACATGGCAACAGGCTAGAAATAATATGCAATATGCAACGAATAAAGGTGACTCATCGTAAGTAATTGATGCAGGATACAGAAGAGAGGTAGTTTCATGTAAAAACAAGGTTAACACATAGATGTAGTGTGTACCAAAAATAGGAAGGCATGTCATATTCACAGGTATAGTGTGTAAACTAAGCAGATGCAATTTACCCTAATTAGAAGCATTACAAGCTAGACACCGTATGCAACATGCAACCACATATCACACTGCAAAGTTGGAGCAAGCACCTGTGATGGTGGTGTAGGGGAAGTGCTGTCTTCAGGTATAGAGTAACGTTCAATATCTTCATTTAGGCTTGCTGTTTCTTGAGAATCATGTGGAGAGGATGAAATTGCATTCTTGATAAGAGTATTGCGTCTCATATTAACCCACGCGCGTGACCGTCTCATGATAAGCGATAGACGCAGGATACACAAGAACAGTAGTTTGATGTAAGAACATGGTGTGATAGGCAGATGTAGTATGTACCAAAAACAGGAAGGTGTGTCATATTCACATGTATAATGTGTAAGCTAAGGAGATGCAATTTAACAAATTAGGAGCATTGATGAGGGATACACAAAAGAAGTAGTTTGATGTAAGAACATGGTTAATGGAAAGATATAGTATGTACCAAAAACAGGAAGGCATGTCATATTCACATGTATCATGTGTAAGCTAAGCAGATGCAGTTTACACTAATTAGGAGCAATATGAGCTAGACACAATATGCAACATGCAACCAGATATCACACTGCCAAGTTAGAGCAAGCACCTTGGATGGTGGAGTAGGGGAGCGGAGACTTGCACCAGGTAATGCACTATCAGTACAAGGAGAATCAGTACAGATGCTCCATTTACGTTGCTGCAGAGGACCACCATCATCGCCTTCCTTACTCTTTTCCTTCCTCTTTCTTGATTTTGCCTTGTCAAGTCAAACCCACAAGAAAAAGGAATAAAATTTGCTCTTCAGAACTTATTGATGCATGATACTGACGAACACTACTTTCATGTAAGGCAACCGCATGATAGGAGGATGGAATATGTATGAAAAACAGGACGACGTGACATATTGACATGTATGATGTATAAAGTGTAAACTAAGCACAAGGTGCTTGAACTTGTTAGAATTGATGCAAGCTAGAAACCATATGAAAGATGCAACCAATATCACTCTGCCAAATTAAAAGGGTGCCCTAACAAATGTATTTGACCAAATTAGAAGCAATACATGGCAACAGGCTAGAAATAATATGCAATATGCAACGAATAAAGGTGACTCATCGTAAGTAATTGATGCAGGATACAGAAGAGAGGTAGTTTCATGTAAAAACAAGGTTAACACATAGATGTAGTGTGTACCAAAAATAGGAAGGCATGTCATATTCACAGGTATAGTGTGTAAACTAAGCAGATGCAATTCACCCTAATTAGAAGCATTACAAGCTAGACACCGTATGCAACATGCAACCACATATCACACTGCAAAGTTGGAGCAAGCACCTGTGATGGTGGTGTAGGGGAAGTGCTGTCTTCAGGTATAGAGTAACGTTCAATATCTTCATTTAGGCTTGCTGTTTCTTGAGAATCATGTGGAGAGGATGAAATTGCATTCTTGATAAGAGTATTGCGTCTCATATTAACCCACGCGCGTGACCGTCTCATGATAAGCGATAGACGCAGGATACACAAGAACAGTAGTTTGATGTAAGAACATGGTGTGATAGGCAGATGTAGTATGTACCAAAAACAGGAAGGTGTGTCATATTCACATGTATAATGTGTAAGCTAAGGAGATGCAATTTAACAAATTAGGAGCATTGATGAGGGATACACAAAAGAAGTAGTTTGATGTAAGAACATGGTTAATGGAAAGATATAGTATGTACCAAAAACAGGAAGGCATGTCATATTCACAGGTATAATGTGTTAACTAAGCAGATGCAATTTACCCTAATTAGAAGCATTACAAGGTAGCCACCATATGCAACATGCAACCACATATCACACTGCCAAGTAAGAGCAAGCACCTACGATGGTGGTGTGGGGGAATTGCGGTGATCAACTAGAGAGCTACGTTGACTATCTTCATTTAGCCTTGCCGTTTCTTGAGAATCATGTGGGGAGGATGACACTGCACTCTTTAAACGAGTAGGGCGTGTCACAGTAACCCACCCGCGTGACTGTCTCATCATAAGTGATTGACGAGGGATACAAAAGAGCATTAGTTTGATGTATGAACATGGTTAATAGATATATGTAGTATGTATCAAAAACAGCAAGGCATGTCATTATCAAAGGTATAATGTGTAAAGTAAGCAGATGCAATTTAACCAAATTGGAAGCAATACAAGCTAGACACCATATGCAACATGCAACCACATTTGACAGCGCGAAGTTAAAGCAAGCACCTGGGATGGTTGTGTGTGGCAATTGAGATCATCAACCGCAGAGCTACTTTTACTGTCTCCAACTGCTGACACTGCACCCATTAGAGCGTTGAAACGCTTATTGCTTATCTTCGAATTACACTGGAGCGACTTCTGTCTTTTCTTTTCTGCATTCAGCAACACTACATCAGAGTCTGAAATACCCATGCATAAAAAAACAATAGTGTGAGTATGGTGAAGTGTGTGCACAATTAGTACAGTGTAAAGGTAGCAGATAGCAGGTCGGTGAGAAATAAATGACGGGAGACATATGATAGCTCTACAACATGCATGGCACACTCAATTACTATAGGATTCTATGAAAATAACAGTCGACTGAAAGCAAATAGGTCAGTCCATTTTTTCTGCACCGTCCGATGTACAAAGAACGGGGAGATCGCCTTCATCTACCTCTAGCCAGTCAGTGTTGATGATCTTCCTCGAAATGCCAGCGACCACCGGCCCAGTATTCCTCCCCTGCCTGCGCCCTCCCCATGACCTCATCGCACCGCCGTGCTTGGCACCGCCGCCCCGGCCATCCATTCAAGCCCCGCCGACCCCCAGATCAGGCGCAAGCAGCTCCTGCGCCCCACGCCTATGATAGACACCGATGCGCCGCTTCCCTGGGGAATAGGCGGACTAGGTGCTCCGCGCGCCTAAGCGGGTGCTGCTTCTTTTAATTGTGGTTCGACTGACCCTGAATTGAAATCCAGGCGGGCTACTGACCTCTAGCAAAGGTGAAATAGTAAAAGGGAGGAAACCTTGTGCATTTAGTATCACGAAGAAGATGCAGTAAGAAGCGCTCAACTAGTTTCTTTCGTGGGATGAATATGGTGTGAGCGGAGACGTAAGATTTGCACGAATAAGGGAAGAGGAGTACCTCTTTCTGCTGGCAGTGCTGTGTCCTCCTTCTATTTTTCCCACGATCTTGTTGTTCGTCGGTGTCGGTGTCAAAACCGGCGGATCTCGGGTAGGGGGTCCCGAACTGTGCGTCTAGGCGGATGGTAATAGGAGACAAGGGACACGATGTTTTACCCAGGTTCGGGCCCTCTTGATGGAGGTAAAACCCTACATCCTGCTTGATTAATATTGATGATGTGTGTTACAAGAGTAGATCTACCACGAGATCAAGGAGGCTAAACCCTAGAAGCTAGCCTATGGTATGATTGTTGTTCGTCCTATGGACTAAAGCCATCCGGTTTATATAGACATCGGAGAGGGCTAGGGTTACACAGAGTCGGTTACAATTGTAGGAAATCTACATATTCGTATCGCCAAGCTTGCCTTCCACGCCAAGGAAAGTCCCATCCGGACACGGGACGAAGTCTTCAATCTACTATCTCCATAGTCTTGGAGTCCGCCCGGTGATAATAGTTCGGCTATCCGGACACCCCCTAGTCCGGAACTCCCTCAGTAGCCCCTGAACCAGGCTTCAATGACGACGAGTCCGGCGCGCATATTGTCTTCGGCATTGCAGGGCGGGTTCCTCCTTCGAATAATTTACAGAAGATTGTGAACACCAGGATAGTGTCCGGCTCTGCAAAAATAAATTCCTCGTGCCACCGTAGAGAGAATAACATTACACAAGATCAATCTGCTGATGTATTTTGTGGCGTGACGTCGCACCACTACCAAGCCATTACTCAAATTGTTTTTATTGTTCCACCTCAGCGCATTTAGCGAAGCGGTTTCCTTGGCACGTCTTGTCGAAGCAGAGATCGTGTTCCCCTTATTCCGGGATTCCCATTAATACGGACGTGGGTAACCCAACCGTGCCATCGATTGTGATGCTTGGGAGATAAGCGAGTTTTACCAGGCCGGTGGGGACACATGTTTTTGTCCGCCCATATAAGGGGATAAAGATCCAACCCTTTTACCTGCGCCTTCTTCCTCCTTGGCTTATCCATCTCCGTGAACTCGAGCTCCAGCGCCCTAGCCCGCACTTCTCACCTCAACCTCCTCCAACTATGTCCGGAGCGGGAGGCAAGTGGATGGCCTCCTCCGTCACGGAGGAGCAGATCCAGAAGCTGCGCAACGCCGGATATCTATCCAGCGACATCGCGCATCGGCTCCCCGACGAGGGAGAGCTCATCCCCACCCCCAGGCCCCATGAGAGGGTAGTATTTCTTCCCCATTTCCTCCACGGACTGGGCTTCCCACTTCATCCCTTTGTCCGGGGACTCATGTTCTGCTATGGCCTGGATTTCCATGATCTGGCCCCGAATTTCATCCTCAACATTTCAGCGTTTATCGTCGTGTGCGAGGCCTTCCTCTGCATCCATCCCCACTTCGGCTTGTGGCTCAAGACCTTCAGTGTCAAGCCAAAGGTTGTGAAGGGCAGCCAAGCGGAGTGCGGAGGCGCCATGGTGGGCAGGATGTCTCACGTTACGTGGCTGGGGGCACCTTCATGGAAACCATTAAGGGGTGGCAATAGGGGTGGTTCTACATCACCGAGTCGCGTGACCCTGATTGGGCAGCGGCCCCCGAATTCAGATCCGGCATCCCTACATGGCTCACCTCCTGGAAAGAAAGTGGCCGGATCTGGGGGGATTCGGAGGAGCTGACCGGACTCCAAGCCTGTATCTAGAAGCTGGTGGACAAGATGCTCAAGCTTGTCAACATAGTCCAGGTCATGCTCATCCGCCGGATTCTCCCGTGCCAACGACGGGGTTTCAACATGTGGGAGTTCAATCCGGCGCAGCACCAGACCCTGAGCGGGCTCTTTGACACTACGTATGAAGATGTCTGGAAGGTGTTGTTCAAGGGCGCTGAGGCTCCCGCATCCGCTACCGAAGATCGCGGATTCCGCTCGCAGCGTCCAGCTGACGAGGTAAGTGATTTTGCCACTTGTTTTCCATAGTTTGACTCTATGCGGGATCTAAACTCCCTTTACCTTTGACAGGACTGGCTGGCGAAGGCTGAACAGACTATCTGTCCGGCCCCATTGCCAGAGGACCCAGCGGACGCCCGCCTAACGGGGCTGTTGGCTCCGGCACCCCACGTGGTGCCGGAGAAGAAGGCCAAGAAGAAGGCCACGGGGACTCGGAAGAGTTCCCGTTTTTAGGTGCTATCGGATGATGAATCCGAGGCTGACTCCTCCCACCAAGGCGAGGAGGAGAAGAAGAAAGCCTCTCCCCCAGCGGGGGGAGGGAAGAAAAGGAAGGCCTCCCTAACAAGGGAGGCCGAAGGGTCCAAGAAGGGAAAAACTCTTCCCCCGGACTGCTGCGCCAACGCCAGTGACGACGACGAGGACTGGCCTCCAAGGGCCAAGCCCCTGGCGAGATCGTAAGTATCCGCATACAACCCTGTAGTTCGCCCAAGGATGATCTTCCCGTTTCGTCGAGCGGGTCCTTGGGTGCATCAGATATGGATTCCCTTCCGACTGCCTCCACCCCACATGCCGCGGACGATGCCGAGATGGGATCCCAGGAAGGGAGCCACCAGGAGGAGGAGGCCCCGGAGGTGTCACAGGACAACCTCCCGGACTTTGCACCACCTCCCGGACTTTGCACCGGACTCGGCCCCGGAACCCATAGTGGCTCCAGAGTCCGGCGGGCGACCCCTTCGCAAGAAGGGCAAGACCGTGACGCCGGCTGCCTCCGTCCAACCGGAGGTGCCGGATAATTTGCTGGAGGCGCTCAACGGCGCCTCCATCAAAGAGGAACACCGCACTGTTATGAGTGCGGTGATTCAGAAGGTTCAGCTCGCCAAGAGCAGGCTGACCGAAGCCTGCAGCAGCCTTCTAACAGGCTTTGAGGTAAGAATTTCAATATATGTAAAATGGTACCGCATAGACAGTAGCCCCTGATGCTCGGTTCGGTGTTCGAAAGAAAAGCCGGACTGAGGATCTTTTAAAAAGATATACGCAGGAGTCATAAAAAATATGTCAATATGGGATTGCAGGCTGTGCTGCTGACCTCCGGCGCACTGACTGTGGAGGTCAATACTTTGAAGGAAAGCCTCGAGCGGTCCGAGAACGAGCTCGGCCATGCCAAGAAGCAGCTCGAGGAAAAAGAAGGTGAGTAATACCTTATTAAAATTGTACCTTACAGAAAAGGATTTGGTTGCAAGAAAAATGACAAGGATAACGTGGGTATTGCAGGGGCCACTAACGAGGTGGCGACCCTGAAGGAGGCGGTGGCCGCGGCCGAACGCAATGCGGCCGCGGAGCGCACCGAGCGAGAGAAGCAGGAGGCGCGGGTGGCGGAGGTACAGCAAGAGCTCCATGATCTCGTGAAAAAACATGAGAGCTTGGAGCGTGACTCGAAGACTCGAGAGTCTGAGCTTGCAACGGCTCTTGAGAGTGCCAAAGCCGCTAAGGCCGAAGCCTGCAAGGCCCTCTAGGAGATTGAGGCGGTGAAGAAAATAGCAGCGGGTAAGGCATTTTTCATGCAAAGTAAGCATGTGAGTGTTAATTACCTGTTGCTTACCCGAATTCGGAGCTCTCCAGGAGCGTTTGCAGATCTTCCTCGCAGCGTGTCCGATGCTGCTGCATTCTACCGGGCCGAGGAGGGGAGCTCGACGGAGAAGGTCTTCTGGTCTCAGTACGCTGAGGCCGGACATCCGGTGCCCCTTAGCGACCAGCTGAAGCAGCTGGTCGAGCTCCACAAGGCGGCCGAACAGGCCATGAAGGGCCTCATAGTTCGGCTGTGGCCTAAGGAGGCCATGCCTGGGAGCTACTTTGGCCTGGTGCGGCGGCTGGTGGATGCGTGCCCGTGGGTTGAAGTCATCAAGCACTCCGCTTGCATTGAGGGTGCCCGTCGGGCCCTTGCCCGCGCAAAGGTGCACTGGGGCAAGATGGATACCCAGAAGCTCGTGACGGACCTGCCACCAGAGGGCAAGGAGCATCGCATGCCCGAGATGTATTATAAGAGTGTGCTGAAGGGCGCCCGCATTATTGCGGGTGAGTGCTCCAAAGATGTAATATTTGAGTAGACTCGCATTTTGTTATCCTATGCGCTGAAAACTTAGTTCATATGCGCTAAGCAACGCTTGTTAATTTAAAATATTACCTTCTGTGCGGCTGTTTATCAAATCTGAGAGATGGCAAGTCGTCGGCTTCAGCCCCCGTGCCACGAGTGCTGGGGTGTTCGGGATAAACTTGAGTGCTCTTGGTCCCATGTTTGGGTCCATCTAGGGAGGCGCTCAACACAGCGAACAAGGCAACCGGACTTATAATGCTTGAACACTCTCACTTAGCCATAGAATTCTATAATTTTAAATTTCGGCGAAGCGCCTAGTCTTCGGAAGGCCGAGTTTGGGGCGCTATCCACGCCTGGGTCGGACAGTATCCGGCTCCTCGCTCTAAGCGGCATAAGTCTTTAAGGACTCGCAAAAAACCTCTCGAAGAACAGCGATCGGCTCTCGCCTCATCATGACGGTCAGTTTTAGCTTTCTCCACTGAGGCGTTAACCCAGCTCAACTGGGGCGCAATCGCAGTGGTTCTCCCAGTGCTACCTTAGCCGATATAATGGAACGTAAGGTACCAACACATGGGAGCCGGGCAAACCCAACTATTGACCCAAGACATGATTCGGAGCCGATGCATATAGTGCTATAAGTTCGGGGTGCCGCACTTGTGAAAGTGTTCGGACTCATCACACCATAATGCGGGAAACATAAGCCCCTGGTGTATATTAGCCGTACCAAAGTGTACGGATGCAACATGCCGTAAATGAACATATGTATGAAAAAGAAATGCAATTATAAGGAAAAAGGTGCTGCATTGTTTTATTCAATAAGTGCTGCCATGAATGCAGAACGATACAAATAGTGCGACATGCAAGGGATGGGACTATTAAACATGTCCCCCTCCAGGGGTAGGCTGCGGATTGGTGTATGAAAATGCTCCTAATGGAGACCACCTGTATATTCGTTGTAGCCTTTATCCTTCCCTGGCTGTTGCATCGTGAGTTCGGCAGGTCTGCTGCCGGACAGGGCCTCTGACAAACGGAGTCCTGTGGGTAAAAAATAAAAGGTAAAAAGAAAAAAAAGAATGACACACTTAAGAGCCCCTGGTGTGGTTGAGCCGCAGTTTGGGCTTGTCGTGGTCGTGCCCCTCTCCCCATGCCCATGGTATCTTCAGAGCGTAATGGTGTACGCGAAGGACCTGTTTTGACATTTCGCAGGGGCTGGGGTTGGGGCCGCACTGCTACACGTGCTCGGAACGTGCCAGGTGGTCTTGTTGTAAGTTACTCCGGGCGCGCTTAGCTATGTCCGGCCGCTTAACGGCCAGACTCAAGAATTGCCTTAAGAGGCTGCATTGCACCTCTGCCGCGAGAGCCGCTGTATGTTCCTCCGTGCGGAGAGAACGTTCAGTTTTTCCGTTGACCGTGATGACTCCTCGAGGGCCTGGCATCTTGAGCTTGAGGTATGCATAGTGCGACACCGCGTTGAACTTTGCGAACGCGGTATGTCCGAGCAGGGCATGATAGCCGCTGTGGAACGGGACTATGTCAAAGATTAACTCCTTGCTTCGGAAGTTATCCGGGGATCCGAAGACCACTTCCAGTGTAATTGAGCCTGTACAATTGGCTTCAACACCTAGTATGACGCCTTTAAAGGTCGTCTTGGTTGGTTTAATCCTTGAGGGGTCTATGCCCATTTTGCACACTGTATCCTGATAAAGCAGGTTCAGGCTGCTGCCGCCGTCCATTAGGACTCTGGTGAGGTGAAACTCGTCGACGATTGGGTCTAAAACCAATGCAGCGAATCCGCCGTGGCGGATGCTGGTGGGGTGGTCCCTTCGGTCAAAAGTGATCGGGCAGGAGGACCATGGATTGAACTTCGGGGCAACTGGCTCCATTGCGTAGACATCCCTGAGTGCACGCTTCCGCTCCCTTTTGGGTATGTGCATTGCGTATATCATGTTCACCGTCCGCACCTGTGGGGGGAAGCCCTTCTGTCCTCTGTTGTTCGGCGGTCGGGTCTCTTCCTCGTCATCGCTATGCAGCCCCTTGTCATTGTTTTCGACAATTAACTTGTCTGCCTGCTTGAATACCCAACAGTCCCTGTTGGTGTGGTTAGCTGGCTTTTCGGGGGTGCCGTGTATCTGGCACAAGCGGTCGAGTATTCGGTCCAAATTGGACGGACCCAGAGTAGTTCTTTTGAATGGCTTTTTCCGCTGACCGGGTTTAGAGCCTCTGAATCCGGCATTGACTGCCGTATCCTCACTATTGTCGCCGTTAATGCGGCGTCTGTTTTTGTTACGATGCGGCCTGCCATTTCGGTCCTTGAAATCTGGACTGCCAGAATTTTTGCTGAGGTTGTTGCTGCGTGCTAGCCAGCTGTCCTCACCCGCGCAGAAGCGGGTCATGAGTGATGTGAGGGCTGCCATGGATTTCGGCTTTTCCTGTCCCAGGTGCCGGGCAAGCCACTCCTCGCGGATGTTATGCTTGAAGGCCGCGAGGGCCTCCGCATCCGGACAGTTGATGATTTGGTTTTTCTTGGTTAAGAACCGTGTCCAGAATTGTCTGGCCGATTCATCTGGCTGTTGAATTATATGGCTTAGGTCATCAGCGTCTGGTGGTCGCACATAAGTGCCCTGGAAGTTATCGAGGAATGCGGCTTCCAGGTCCACCCAACTCCCAATTGACTCTGCTGGCAAGCTGTTGAGCCAATGCCGGGCTGGTCCTTTAAGCTTGATGGGGAGATATTTGATGGCGTGAAGATCGTCACCGCGGGCCATGTGGATGTGAAGGAGATAGTCTTCGATCCAAACCGCGGGGTCTGTTGTGCCATCATAGGATTCGATATTGATGTGTTTAAACCCTTCGGGGATTTGATGATCCATTACTTCATCGATGAAGCATAGTGGGTGTGCGGCGCCTCTGTACTGGGCGATATCATGACGGAGCTCAAGGGAGCTTGGTCTACTTTGTTCGGCCCGGCCGGACTTACTGTGTCCGGCGCGACGGTTGTCGTCACATATCGTGGGACGCCCACGCGATCCATAGATCGATCTTGATTGTCTTGCCTTATCCTCCAATATATCTCGCAAGTCCGGAGCGTTCCCCTGTGGCCGTGTGCTTTTCGAGCGATGCCGGGGTACGGGTCTAGTGAAGGGCCTAGAGGCCTCTCTGTCGCGACCACGGGGTGGTCGGTCAGCCGTATTGTCTCCTGGTGATGCGGGTTCATATGCCTCCTCCTCTAATCGGGGGAGCAGCTTGCGTTTAGGGTAGCTTTCGGAGGGGCGTTCGAGCTCATGCTCTTCGGCCGCAAGGACTTCGGTCCATCTGTCGGCTAGCAGATCCTGATCAGCTCTAAGCTGTTGCTGCTTTTTCTTGAGGCTGTTCACCATGGCCATAAGCCTGCGTTTAAAATGCTCTTGTTCGACGGGATCCTCAGGCACAACGAATTCGTCGTCGTCGAGGCTTGCCTCGTATCCGGAGGGAGACATGTAATCCTCTACCTCTTCTTCTGTCGCTCTTTCATAAGGGCTGGCGTCTCCGTCCTCCTGCACTTGATCTTGCTGGAGTGGGTTGTCTTCGGCGCTGTCCGGTGTATTATTGTCTCCGGTGTCGGAGTCTTCATTCTTGCTGTGGTGGGATTTAGAGCGGCGCCGCTGACGCCGGTGCTTGGGCTGCTTTTTCGAGGGGTCATCCTCCTCTGTTCCTTCGCCATTCCCATCTTTTGGGATATCCACCATGTATATGTCATATGATGAGGTGGCTGTCCAGTGCCCAGTAGGCGCTGGTTCTTGGTCGTCTCCGGCATCGTCGTCCATACCGTCGATGTCTTCGGAGTCGTAGTCTAGCATGTCGGTTAGATCGTCGACATCGGCTACCAAGTGGGTGGTGGGTGGGCTTTGAATTTCTTCGTCGTCCGCATCCCAACTGTCCTGTCCGCAGTCCGTCCAGGGCTCTCCTGATAACGAGAGATACTTTAGCGAACTCAAGATGTCGCCGAAAGGTGAGTGTTGAAAGATGTCTGCTGCGGTGAACTCCATGATCGGCGCCCAATCGGATTCGATCGGGGAGGGCGCGGGAGGTTCGGAGTCCGGCGAGGAGTCCGGCACCTCGGAGTCACGAGCTTTATGAGGGACAAAGTCAGTGTTCGGCTCTATCGCCGTAGCGGTTGCAGCCCCCGAGGCGATGTCTAGGCATCCGTCCTCGATCTGCGCAGCCGGCTCCGGATTGAAGATCAGAGCGGTTTCGAGTGCAGCCTCCAGGATACTGTCCGGCTGCAGAGCTAAATCATGCTCGCCGTGACAGTGCGACACGCTCGGCTGTGGCTCGAATCCATCGAGGATAGGTCCCCGTGGATGTCAGCCGTGAAGTTCAAACTTCCAAATCTGACCTGACGGCCAGGGGCGTAGCTTTCGATCTGCTCCAGTTGGCCAAGCGAATTGGCCCGCAGTGCAAAGCCGCCGAATACGAAGATTTGTCCGGGGAGGAAGGTCTCACCCTGGACTGCGTCATTGATGATGATTGAAGAAGCCATCGAGCCTATCGGTGTGACACAAAGGAACTCTCAATGAAAGCACCAATGTTAGTGTCAAAACCGGCGGATCTCGGGTAGGGGGTCCCGAACTGTGCGTCTAGGCGGATGGTAACAGGAGACAAGGGACACGATGTCTTACGCAGGTTCGGGCCCTCTTGATGGAGGTAAAACCCTACGTCCTGCTTGATTAATATTGATGATGTGTGTTACAAGAGTAGATCTACCACAAGATCAAGGAGGCTAAACACTAGAAGCTAGCCTATGGTATGATTGTTGTTCGTCCTATGGACTAAAGCCATCCGGTTTATATAGACACCGGAGAGGGCTAGGGTTACACAGAGTCGGTTACAATGGTAGGAAATCTACATATCCGTATCGCCAAGCTTGCCTTCCACGCCAAGGAAAGTCCCATCCGAACACGGGACGAAGTCTTCAATCTTGTATCTTCATAGTCTTGGAGTCCGTCGATGATGATAGTTCGGCTATCCGGACACCCCCTAGTCCGGAACTCCCTCAGTCGGAAACCAGAAGTTGTGGAGGACGGTGCAGCCTTGGACGAACCCATGGCCAATTTGTTGAGTGTGGTGCGGTGGCCGTCTGTCGGCGGCGGGGAAGTAGATCCGAGGCGGCGAACGGCGGTGTAGCGGGAACAACTCCCGTGCGGTGGACTGTTGCGACAGTGGAGCCGCAACAGTGAGGCGCAGGACGGCATGGTCGGAGTGGTTCTGGTACGGCGCACGTCAGCGTCGGCGTCGTGGAGGCAGCTCTTCCTCGGCTTCAGCTGCTAAGTCCTTGAGGGTGTTGCGGTTGCGGTTGCGTTGGACGATGATGTCGGGGTACCGGATCCGGCGTGATGGAGGAGGGCGGCGGTGGATTGGCCGCTATGGGGTGGAGGACGGAGGAGGTTGGGGTTTCGCGGCTGGTGGAGAGGGTGTTTTCGCGCCCACGGAGTATGAATGGGGAAACAGAGGGAGGCGGGGAACTAAGGGGGAACAATGTTTCGGTTTGAGACGCGCTTGTTTGAAATTTGGGGAAAGTTACAAACTTTGCCCCCATCTAAAATTTCAGACATATTGCGGGTTGGGGGTAGGACAGTCATGTCAGGTGTCCCAAATGTGGGCGGGATAGATTTCGGCCGAGCGCATGGGTGTTTAGGCGCCCACGGCGTATGAATGCTTCTTGGAGGTGGTTGAGATTGGCGTCTTGGTGAAGTTACAAACCTACCCCGGTTTAGACCTTTGGACATCGGGCCGATAGGCTACACGGGCCAGAGTCAGGACAGTAATTTCCTACCACCAAAACATTAGTCTCGCGCGGTTTCAGGTGACCAGAGGCCTATTTGGCGCTTCGTTCAATATTTGGGAGCAGAAGCATTAACGTTTTCGGTTCTCTTCAATTGTACTTTCAGGATTTGTCAAACTTCACAAATCTTTACTCTTGAAAATCCTAAAGCTACGATTATTTTGGAATGGAGGGGGTACATTTTAATATACATTGTACACGAGTATATATTAAAAAATATGCAACTTACCTCAGTTCATGCATGGTTCCACGTATAATCTCCTTGGTTGCAAAAAAAATTTAGATATGCGTATGAATATATATACCATGTTCAAACTCACAACAAAGATTGATACCCCCTTTTACATCTGATTTACAAATGCCATTATCTTGGGTTCAAATAGATGAATGCACTTCCTATGAATTCGAATCTTTGAAACCCCCTTTATGTTGAACTCGACATGTATTTTATTTCGTAGCTAGCAATTTGGAATGTATCCATGCAAGTGACAAATGTATAAAGTGCTTCACACTAACAACATGGAGTGCACTAATTAATGTTTATATATGAATTGCAAAAGCATCCATTGCCTGTATTTCAAACCGCTCTCACTCTATGGATCAATAATATGAAATAAACACATGCACATGCTAGAATTCAATAGAGTATGGGTGTCTGATAGACCGATTTTCGTCGATACGTAATTTTGCAAAATTCATGATCTCATCCAAAAATAATAATGCCATTTATATTTTAATTTAATGCGTAGAGCCTCCTTTTACACGTAGATATCTCTCTATCTAACGCATAAGTGAACACACTTTATATGCATCGGCATTTCTCTTTCACACATGCTCACAATCTCTCTCAGGGTGTCGGGGTGACGACTCACGCACATGGTCTCTCTGTTTCTCTATCTCTCTTTCTGACTACTATGTACCACTCTTTTCACTAATCTCAGTTGGAAAATACTATTTCTCTCACATGCATATATACACATGCACGGTCTCTACTAGCCCTCTATACGCACATATATGTGCCTACATGTCTCCCACACACACAT
>NC_041383.1:124773414-124852401 GCF_002162155.2 Triticum dicoccoides | reverse complement strand
CTCTCTAATAGTAGTTGGCAGATATGATTTCATCATATCATTCAGTAGGATATCCCTGGCTGTTAGGCTGGATGATAATACGAGGCAAAGTTTTACCCTAGTTCGGATCGGACCCTTCCAGTTGAAGAAAGAGCCTACTCCTGGTACTGTATATTAGTGTTAGGGGTGTGTACAAAGTACATGTGAATACCAGGCATTGTGCGTGTGTGTGTACTATCGACGAACTATCCCCCAAGCTTGTATAACATACTAAGGGCCTAGGGTTACAAATCATATATAGTTGGCTTATCACGAGTGGGGATAGAGTCCTCCGCGACTCTGGTAGCTTCGTGTTGTATGCTGAGTCCTCCACATGGGTCTCCGTATAACACATCTCGGTCCAACCTATATGTGGCGCAGGATGGAACCGACCCAGGAGTCTTCATGTTGACCCACCACAACCAGAAATGATGTGCCCACCACACCACACACGCAATTGGCCACTAAGTAAATAAGCATATATAATAGTACAACGGTATCTAGCTCACAATACGTGTCCATATTTTGTTGATGACACTGACGGACTTTGCATTTGATGCATGCTCTGTATTTTGTTGACGACACTTACGGTCATTGTATTTGAAGCGAAAGCACGATATGGTCACTGGACTTCAGAATAAGCTCATCACGGTCACCACATACATTCTGTCGTGCTAACCAACATGTGGTTGGATGGTTAGAGGACAATGGTTTCTCGAGCCCACCAAGGTTAAAGTCCCGGTGCTCGCATTTATCTTGTGTTAATTTCAGTATTTTCCGGCGATGTACGTTCAGTGGGAGGAGACGTTCCACTCGACTACGAGGCACCTATGGTGGCTTCGTAATTAAGATCTCAAGATAATATATGCTGGCCCACTCTCTCGAAGGTGCGGCAGCGGACCGACGGTGGGGAGTGGTTTCGGGGAGGGCGGGCCGGCCGCGGGCGGCGAGGGCGGGCGGTTCGGCCGGTGGTGGCTGGCGGCTCGGGGGGGTGTGGAGTTTGATGATAAACGGGAGGCCCTTGATTTCGTATCCAACGGCTGGAAAATTTAATGACCCGAGATGAAAAAGTCAGTCGACTGACATGTAGCCTCATCCCGCACATACACATGCACGCAGGCAAGACATGCACGCATGTAGGTGTGCAACACTGACACGTACACATAACGTACACACGCACGCATGCTGGCGTGCAACGCTTACACGTACACATGCACTCACGAACACACGCACGTACGCACCCATGCATGCAACACTAAAACGCACCATTGCACATACGCACCCATGGATGCAACACTGAAACGCACCCTTGCATGCATGCAACACTCGCACGCCTGCATGCACACAGCACACGATGCAAGACACAAGCTTAACTACATGAAAAAGATGACGTCACACTCAATGGACAATCATCGGTTTATGAAATGCCCGCTTCTGACTGCCCTGGCCCACCAAAGGTTCCTCTGCTGTGCGCTGCCTGCGTTGGGTCACTGACATGCATGCCATGCACCCAAAGAGCCCACACGTCAGTGGAAGAACGGCGCAGTGTCCTAGGTGAGAGTCGAGGGCGCCACTTGCGGCATGCCCGGCTGAACACGCCTCCGTGCCGCATTCAAACGCCTCCATGAAACCCGCCCATGTGGAAGCCGAGAAACCCACTCTGGACACACGTCCGTTCATGACCGGGCCGGTGTTAAACGCAACACCGGCTGAGCTCCTCCCGTCCGTTGTCTATTTAATCTCCTATTTAAACGAGGCCAAACGCCAGCCAAGAATCGCACACCTCCGCCGCTCCCCTATCTCCTCCACCATTTTGTCCACTCTTACAATGGCTTATGAAGAGTAGTTATTCCGCATCCAAGCCGGCTGGGTAGCGCGCCGGATACGAGCTATGCAGCTCGCTGATCCACCTCCCTCCCGTCGCGCGATGGAGCCAGTTGCCGCCCCAAGTCGGCGCGCGGTTCAGCAACTTGCCGCTCCAGGCCAGCTCGACGAGGAGCAGTGCACCGGCGTCGTTGTTGCCGTCCACGCCGCCTTTTCATACCGCGTCTCCCGTTTCTGTGGCCGAGACTCCCATGTCGGCGGCTGCACCATGCAAGCAGCGACAGAAGCCGGGTGCGCGGAGAGCGACGAGTTGGTGGCCAGCGCCTCCGTGTCCGCCACCATCATCAAGGAGAAGTAGAACACGGGAGGCCGCCGCCGCTTTGGTCCCATGAAGGCCACCGCGGAGGCGACGCCGGCGTAGACAGCAGGTGTCTTGCCGGATCCTTTTGTTGCGAGGACCTTCGTCGACCCCGCATGGGCTCCACGGAAGAGGTCAATGTTAGGATGAACTCGAGCCGGTGCCGGCCATGGCGAAGTAGTGGCCAACGATGAACTCGAACCGGTGCCGGCCACCATCATCTTCGGCACCAGCCAATGATATCAGTTGGGCAGTGGGGAACCGAGTCGTCCTTTGCGCTGAAGCATATACCTCCGGGGCTCCCAGCAGTCCGGTGATCGTGCTGCCGGACATGAGGAACACAAATCGATCGGCGGGCTACCATTTAGGCCATGTATTGTATACCTGTGTTGTCCCGAACTAGCACCGCATAGTTCATTTGAATGTAATGAAATCCGTCATGTTTGTGTGAAAATCCGGTATTTTATATGATTTCCGTCGTTGTTTATATGAAATACTCTGGTGGTTGCGTGAATGAGTATCAGTTTGTCTACGTGTTTGCGTGAATTTCGTCTGGTTGGTTGAGTTGCTGTCATAATGTGAGCGGGTACGGTTGGATGGCGTAATTTGCGGGTCGCCGGTCGGTCTGCGGGCGGCTCGGGCGGTGTTGTGGGACAAAAAAGCACAGCTCGTGCGAGCTCATCTCCAACGTGCGCGCTGGAGGATGCATGACAACATGAGCACCCGAGCCGTTCCTCGTTCATCGGTGGCAAAGGCACCGATGGACAAAAGGGTCGCCAATATTTTGGCTACCCCGGGCAAGATCCAAACAGCCCCTCCCAACAGATTCAAATCCCTCGTTCACCGTGGAATTTAGCCATGTGTTGTTTTCATGGACTAGCAAGATGCCCGTGCATTGCACGGAACATCAAGATGCATTTTTTTACAAACTCCCGCATGCATGGAAGGGATAATTAATATCCTCCTTTGCTAGTAGCATGAGGCAAACACCATTAATATTGCATCGATTAGTGTTAGTGGCCTTGTATATCTGCAAATTGTAATTTTGATAGTGGCCCCTTGTATATAAAAATGGAGGGAGAAATATGAGAGATAAGGTGAGGAGGAGTGGGGCGTGGTGCCGTGGTGGTGACTGGTGGTCAGACTGGGCGGAGGCATGGGGATGGACGGCGCATTATGTCTAGGTTTGTATCTCTCTCACACACACACGTAGGTGGGGACGTGCACGAAGAGAAGAGGTGCACGCACGGCGCACGTACTCCCGTCTCTTTCCCAACCACACCCATGTGGGTACACGGTGGAGCTCATTTCTGTACAAAAAAGGCAGCCCACATGGTAATTTGGCACGTGTACTGGTTGTCCACTTGGTGGAGGGAGGATCGTCTACCATGGGAGAACAAACAAATTGCGACTTGACGCGTTATGTTAAATTAAAAAAAAGAGGCAAACCATGTGGGGCCTACCTTAGAGTTAAGGCTCTATACACTGGAGTACTTTTGATGTGTCCCATCAACTCGCAGAACGAGGAGAAACTTGCTTAGTACACCGTCTCCTCCGCCCACGGGCGCGGTGGCTCGCAGGATGAGGTGAAGCCGAAGTACTACTGTACGCCTTTACGCCCGCTCCCTCGCCCACGCGCGCAGTGGCTCGCAGCACGAGGAGAAAATTTTATTACTCCCTCCGTTTACTCCTCGTCCCTACTACGTACTATGGTTTGTACTCCCTCTATTTACTTATAAAAGGACACTATAAAAAATTCATTTTGCATCTATACAAGGCCACAAATAGTAATTGAGACAAAAGTTACTACTCCCTCCTTTCCAGTTTATGGCTCAATTTCAAAACCTCTCCAACCAAGGTAGACGGTGAGTGGTCGAATTAATTTTGTAGTTTGCATAGTACGCTCGTTTTTCTCAAGAAGTTATGTTTACCGAGGCATTAATTAGAACGAATGCATGAATGACCACTAAATTTCCATGAACTTGTACATGCATTGGATAGTTTGCTCTTGACACTGCTTGCGTCGGGTGATCTAACGCACCTTGAAATCCAACATGTAATGGTACTACTACTAGTATAGTACTAGAATTGAGACTTATCAAACTGAAAAACGAATGTTTTTTAGATGAGCCCTATAAACCCTAGTGGGTACGTACTCCGTAAAAACAGATTTTTCCAAAACTTAGTCGCCCCCTTTCATGAATTCAGTAGTATACTCCTCAGTCGACGCTCCCTTTCATGAATTATGTACTTCTTGTCGCCGACATGTGGGACATATAACAACCGGGTCGACGTGTCAAGCACCAAATAACAGTGCAGAACAGCAGGGGGGATGCACCCCACTCGTACCGGCCTAGTGTTAGTAATGAGCAATGAGACGTCAAATCACAATGCCGCATCTTCCCAGACGGATGAAGCAACCATTATTTCCCACTTCGATTCGACATCATCTCAAACCACGTACTAGTATTGCTTCTGCCTCAAGAGGGACACGCGCATCGCCTTGGTACATCATGACACGTGGGACCGCATGACAGGCCATGCTCCCCCGCCGATCGCTGGGTAAAATCACCTCATTTTTACTATACTTCCTCCGGATCGGTTTACTACATGGCATGCACGTCGTTCTAGGTTGAGAATTTAACTATATATATATATGTGTGTGATGAACAGTACGCTAGCCTTTTAAAAAAAGTATACTTTTGTACAGTAGTACTCCACTATCGATGGGTTGCGCCATGGAGCAAAAATTGAAATTTAAAAAAAAGGTGGTACATATAGAGAGCACTCGTCGCCCAATTATGCATATAGTACTATTAAAAAAGCTAGTACGTGCTTAATTGGGGTGCTAAATTCTATTAAAGAAATACTAGTACTAGTATGTACATACTGAAGAGTTAAAGTAACGAGAAGAAACATAACATAGTTCTGCTGCGGGCTCAGCACAACACACCCCTCAAATTAAACTATGCGACTAATCCGGTAGACACTGCATTAGAAGTTTAGAACCGCCATGAGCAACGACACTAACACCTTACTCGGAGTCCTCGTCCACGTCCTCGACTTTGTCCTTGTCCCTCTTCCTCTTGGCCGATACTTCTTTGCTTGAACCACCAACTTGGCTGTTGCTCTTCATCCAACCCTTGTAGATATTGAAACAAAGGTAGCCATCCATTGTAGCATAGTGGATGTGGTCTATATCTAGCACATTCCGCTGCCATGCATGATGATGAAACATGTAATGAGGTTTCTCCAGTTTGCGGTACGAAGGATGAACCATGGCTCCTGCCAGGGTCAGCATTGAGGGCTGACGAGAGGGCACCAGCCGATTCTTCTGGAGGTCGAAGGGGTTGCCTACAATGAGGCCTATCCGACGTAGGACTTCTTTGTCGTTCTTAAAGTCTACAGTAACGAATTTGACTGTTTTGTCCTCGAGGAAGTTCTTAAAATCCTGGCACTCAATGTCGGCATGGAGTATGTGGTAGACCAAGCAAACAATATGTACGCAAACCTGGATCACGGCGGGCTTCTTCCTCTCTTCGTCCTTTAGATCCTTCTCTCGTCCCACGACTGTGGTGTACTCAACATCTAGCCCAGCGACCCACTCATCGTGTGAGTTTTCGAACATGCGTCTGAAGCGAGAAAGGCATCCTTTCACCGTCGCGGAAGTACGGGCGTAGATGACGTCGAACTCATCGCCGGTGATGGTTCTAACCTTGTACTCACCGCCGATCGAGGAGATTTGGGAGGCCATGGATTTGGGAGGAGGGTTAGGATTAGTGGAACTGCCGTAATGTGAATGGACGGGACGACTAGGAGCGAACCGCCGTAGTATTAAAGGATGTGCGGGAAAGAGTAGGAGCGAACTGCCAGCGTGCGAACGGCAGGGTAGTGGCTTTCCATTCTCCCATGCTACGGGCTTCCGAGAGCCCTTGGATCTGAGATCGAATGGTTGCATGGCGTGATTCTAGACCTATGGGTGAATATCCTATCCTGGAGGGTTATTCTTAAAATTTTCAGCAACTTAGCATGCGACCGTTTGATCTCAGATCCAAGGGCTGCCAGTAGCCCGTATCATGGTCGCGCCTACCACGACCGTCGCATCGCTCGCGTGGTCGCGCCCTTGGAGATTTAACATGGTGCGTTAGGCTATCTGATGTTGGCATGTCATACATAGTCATCACTTAGTCACTCATACTACAACAAGGTTGGCTATAAGTGTATTTGTTTTTACTCCTCTCTATCTCTTTCTTCGTACTCCCTCCATCCCATAATATAAGAACGTTTTTGACACTACCTAGTGTAGTGTCAAAAACGTTCTTATATAATGGGACACAGGGAGTACTAGTATTTATTGCATTTGCCAAGGAGTGACCTCTTCCAATGAAATGGTGTTGCTAAGTTTGCTTCATTTAATTAGCTATAGACTCAAAATTGTCTTTTTACCTAGGTACACGCGCTTAGCACTGTTTCTTCCTTGGATCACCAAACCAGTCTCTCTCTTCTTGATTAACTTGCCACATCAGACTTTATGCCTATGTGGCAAGATTAAGAACCTGTAGGAGCAAGTAAGTACAATAGTGCGCTTTGCCGCTTTACATGGCATTTTTGCATATGTGGAGGAAAGAGAGGCAAGGAAAAAGTGGAGAAGTGGGCTCTCAGGCAAGAGCCAGCCTCTACTACTACATGGTGGAGCATTGGGAGAGGTACCTGTATGGAGGTGGTCAAGAATCGGGAGACTCACGTCGGTCGTAGCGCCGCAGTTAAAATGATAATGGAAAGTCAAATTACGGGGCCCCACCTGTCCAGCAGTAACTCGTTGTCAAATCACACAGCCCTACGTTTGCAGCAGCCTACTCCCTCATCTTCTCGTGTCTCTGTCGAACCGACTAGGTGGAACTGCCCCGCCTACCGCGCAGGAAAAGCCCCGCCCTCGACTTTTAAATACAACTACTCCCTCCGTCGGATGCGTTTGGTTGAAGGTATCGTATGAATGGATTGGGACCATTCAATTTTTTTGGGGTTGAACCATTCAATTCATGTGTTTGGCTGAATATTTTTTTTGAGAGTACGCCTAGGCGTACCTTAGCTTTATAGAAGGCGTGTTTGGCTGAATATAAGAGATGAGCTAATTATTTAAGACGGGACCACCAGTCATGCTCACATAGTCATGCATGCAAAGGGTGGCCATTTGATTCGACCGATTTGGTTGGGTGGAATGGTTCAGCATCTTCAAGGCATATTCTCTTTTTTGACTCGAACCATTCATGTGCTTTATAACCAAACATGTCTATTTTGTGAACGATCCCAACCCATTCATGACCACCCTTGCAACCAAACGCACGTCATCTTACGAAAACCAAATAATCCCACAATACTAAGGCGCGGTGCATTAACTTCTACCTCGTTTCTTGTTTCTTCACATATCAACCAATAAGAATACAATGATATACTTTTTGTGACATAGTAACTCATATTTAGTTAGTCAAATGGATGACCTGGAACTACGTGTAGGCCCTATAAACCGAGACGCCTACAAATAAAAAACCGAGACAGAGAGGGTAGTTCAGCACGTATCTTTTTAGATCAATATAGTCGGGATTCACCAAGGAGCAAAACCAAGTGGCAGGCTGCTCCTGTCGTGTTGGCGTAGCAACTCAAGCAGGGTCAGTCCGCACACGAAATAGCGACACACTTAACAGGACCCCTTTGGCAGACATGTGTCTCATCCACCGTCTTGTTCCATGTTGATGTATAGTGTGCGGCCTAGTCTCTTCCATCGGTCTTTTGGTTGCATTAGCTAGAGCATGCACTTCTACATTCCACGTGTGATGCACCAAATTACAGTTCGGAGCAATGGTTGGAATTGGAGGCACCCTGGTCGTAGCACCGCAGTATTTGAAAATGAGCGATGAGGGGTCAAATCACAAAGCCCCACCTTTCCCGCATTAAGCTGGACGGATGAAGCAACCATCATTTCACTCTAGCGTGCAAGAGCATAAAGAAAAGAGAAAACAATGATGCGTGCGGCAGCTACCTAGGGCACCCTAGGGTAGGGGTCTCCACTACAGATCCTTTTTTTGAAAGCGCCTCCACTACAAATCGGCTTCTCCCTCGTCCTCTTGAAGAAAACCGATGATGAGTGTGGCGGTAGGGTTTGTAGGAGTACTACGGCGTGCGGGGCCACGTCGTAGTAAACGAGTTCGAGTCGACGCCTTAAATATGTGTGGGTCGCTTGGTTTTACGGGAACGAGGCAGCATTTTGGGTTCGGGGACCAGTGGAGATATAGCACGTACAAAAAATTGTGGACGTAGGTTCGACCGAAAGGCAATGATGCATGGGCCCTGCATTTTGATATACCCGGGGCCGCGTGAAATTTGCTACTCTACTCAAAACTAGTAAGGTACACATGTATTGAACGCATGAGATTTTGAAACCAAATTATGAATAAATACACACTATAGCATGTAAAGCTTTGAGTCATATATGCATGATGTAGATGTTCGTTTAGTTCTTATAGTTCATCTCATTCAAAATCAATTAGTTTTACAAAAATGTTAAGATTCATGGGGTTGTGCATTGTAAATCATAAAGTAAAAAACAAATAATGGCAATTCATTTAGAAAAAAAATCAATTATGATAGAGAAGATTCTAGAACAAAGGAGAAGTGCTTGTGTTTTGAGGTTTGTGCATTATGCTTAAGTTCAACCATGGAGTCTTCTAAATTGTACATGTGGCAGATCTGGTGGAATGTTGATGATATCCAACGGCCAGTAGTGCTCAGATTTGCCCATCTCTGCACTGTCGGGTTAGCTTCATCTAGCGACCATCTTTCAAAGTTATTGACACACTATATAGTTCTTGTGCCATAGTTGCATGTTTTGGAAAAAAGCTACTAGTGGGTTGTACTATCTATTTAGGAATAGAAGATGCATACGTGGAAGTTGTAGGGAAAGAGATGACATGGAGCATCTGAATTCCTATGAGTAGGGATTGGAAAAGAGATGTCATTTGGTTCACATCATAGGAACTTTTTTATTGAATCTAGAGATGACATGTATCTCAATTCCTATGAGGACGGATTAGTAAAGAGATGTAATTTGGCTCATATCATAGGAACTTTTCTATTGAATATACGCTAATGTTTATTTTCCTTTGAAATTAAGAGAGTATAGGAATCCATTCATATGAACCAAGTGGCTCTAAAGCTATAGAAATGATATCATGTTTATTTCCTTTGAAATGTAGAGTATATGAATCTATTCCTATGAACCAATTGGCTCTAAAGGAAAAAATCCTATAAAAATCATATCATATAGAGTTCCTATGATATTCCTCGACACTAAAGGATGGTTGAAATTGCTGCGGGTGATACGATGGTCTTTCTTTGTAGACTCCTCACCCATCTTTATAGTTACCTATCGAAGATGAATGAAATGATATATACAGGGTATTCTACATGTGCAATTTGGTACACGAAAACTCGGTAAAAGTTTGCGAGGTTCTAATTTTCAATAAAGCTATATGCACTGGATTTCGGAATGGAGGGAGCATACGGCAGTTGCTAACACTCACGTGGAAGATTTGTGTGTAGGAGGAGTGGCTGTTCTGTTAAATGACATGGCAAAACTGACACTGTCGGATGCCGATCTAATGGTTCTTACGGCATTCGTCAGGAAAAGGCTTGTGGCGAACGTTTGTCGGATAATGATTTATGGACACATGCATTGCATTGATACGTGCCCCCCTCTCTCTCACGCACACGCACCCTCACGAGTCACGACTCTCCCGAGTCCTCTCACAGACTCGCACGTCGCACCCATCCTCTATCTGCAGGTAGACGTCACGCACATATGTGCTCTTCACACCCTACCCTCAGAACTTCTAAAAAACAAAAGATGGCATGCACATTTTATTTTAGCTCACACGTCACACACTTATACTATTACTCTTGCGGCGAACGTTCTTTGGGCATAGTATATATTGTACTCTCACGAAGAGAAACGGTGCACTCACACACTAGTTCTCTCAAACCCACTCGCGGGTACACGTAGGAGCGCATTTTTTTGAAGCCGGTACAACAAAATCACTCCACTATATATAAAAGCAGGAGCCTTAGCGCTTGCTTTACTAGGGTTCCTCTTGTTCACTCTCTCATGCTCTCCAGATCTAAGCAAGACATAGGTGGCCACACTCTCTCTCTCTCAGCTCACGGCTGGTCACAAATACGGCCGGACAACCTCGACCGGGGCAGGGGGTGTAGATGCATCATTCACGCTGTCGTCGGCGGCGAGGGAGGAGACCAACGGCTGCCCGCGCGTCCCGATCGGCGGCCATGGCGTTCTCTCCGAGAGAGCGCCGGCTCGGGAGGGCCTCCGACCCTTTCTTCCTCCCTGTGGTATTGTGGCCAAGATGCGGCCTCCCGACGCCGTCTTTGCCACATGCCAACGACCCTCAGGTATATATTCCTTTGAAACCTGCCTTGCTCTACTGCCCCAGCTCTTCCCCCTTCGTGTGGATCCTTTTCTACTTCCATCCATTGTTACAAAGCCACCTAGACTTCTACTATTATTAGAAGTAAAGCTAGTTCATACAGTGAACTCAAAGCATTGGTTCAAACAGGGAAGAAAGTGGGAATGAATCTAGGACTTGGTTCTAAGAGGAAACGGGGGAAAGTAGTAATATGTGTCACTGTTTAAATAACCGTATTTCGTATTTGTGCAAACAGGGATGTCTGTCTCCATATCGTTTCGGGATATCTGTCTCTATATCATTTCTATCCGTGCAATCAAAAGCACACACCTCAGTTTTAGTACAACTGCGCAAAATGAGAGGGCTATCCCTCGTTGCCGTCGTCTAACCTCTCGTCTTCTAGGTATCCCACGCAATCTAAAAGAAGCTGATTCGTACGTTTTACTTCCTGATTGCAGTGCAGGGACGAGCGAAAACAACTGCATCCTAGTTTGGAATGCACTTTCTACCAGTTCATCCATGGACCGAGGACTAGCTGGCACGGCTGCACGGCGGTTTTTTGGACAGGTGCGCGGACAAGAGGCATTGTGGTCTGCTTATTTCTGGAAATAGCGGTGCTTAAATTTAGTGGAATGCACAAGCATTTCAGTTGGTCAGTACACTGCATGGTTAAGTTCAGCATTCCAGCTGAGACCATAATTATAATTGGTAATTCTGGAATGAGAGAACCTAACCCTGGATGGTGGCAACAAGAAAAAACCAGAGTGAACTCCAGGTAATTTAAGCCTGTCGGGAGGCCCTTTGCTCAGAGAAGCCTTGCTTGTTTTTTTCCTGATTTGTAAACCTTCTCACAACTCTGTCTTTTGCTGTGAACTAGTATATGTTTGTTATGTTCTATTAATCATTGAGATGTATAAAATTGCTTAACTTATGCTTTTCAAGATTTTTATGAAGACGAGTTTAATTGTGAGTGTTCCACATGAGCGCTGGACTAGCGTGTGAACGTTTGGAATTTATTACATTGTGGCCTCAATTAACTGCATGAACCACTGTAACAAGATACATAGTAGTTGCTTATATGTCAGACAGCAGATTGTTGATTGTTAGCTGGTCGATAGCCTAGTGTTGAAGCGAGATGAGACAATGTGTCGTGTTTTGCACAACTACTTACAAGTGGGGTAGCACCAACAGTGTTTACAAGTACTTATGTATACATTGGCACACGGTTCTCGAACAAGTGCTCTATTTCATCAAAACACACACTGCTCGTATGATGAACCGTGAAAACTTATGTCTTACCATGCCATATTCATGAAAAAACTAGTGAGGACACATCTGTTTCGGCAATAATTACGATGGTTCTCACATGATTCACGGGCACACAAAAGTAGCAGCAGTTCCCATAGACGGATTCAAATAGAGCACTAGCCCCAGAGGGGTCTAAGGGAGTCCTCGTTTAGGGGGTGTCCGGATATCCAAACTATCACCTCTGGCCGGACTCCTGAACTATGAAGATACAAGATTGAAGACTTTGTCCCGTCTCCGGATGGGACTTTCCTTGGCGTGGAAGGCAAGCTTGGCGATACGAATATGTAGATCTCCTACCATTGTAACCGACTCTGTGTAACCCTAACCCTCTTTGGTGCCTATATAAACCGGAGGGTTTTAGTCCGTAGGATGAACAACAATCATACCATAGGCTAGCTTCTAGGGTTTAGCCTCTCTGATCTCATGGTAGATCTACTCTTGTACTACCCATATCATCAATATCAATCAAGCAGGAGTAGGGTTTTACCTCCATCGAGAGGGCCCGAACCTGGGTAAAAACATCGTGTCCCTTGTCTCCTGTTACCATCCGCCTAGACGCACAGGTCGGGACCCCCTACCCGAGATCCACCGGTTTTGACACCAACATTGGTGCTTTCATTGAGAGTTCCTCTGTGTCATCATCTTTAGGCCCAGTGGCTCCTCTGATCATCAACAACAATGCGGTCCAGGGTGAGACTTTTCTCCCCGGACAGATCTTCGTATTCGGCGGCTTTGCACTACGGGCCAATTCGCTTGGCCATCTGGAGCAGATTGAAAGCTACGCCCCTGGCCATCAGGTCAGATTTGGAAGTTTGAACTACACGGCTGACGCCCGCGGAGACTTGATCTTCGACGGGTTCGAGCCACAGCCAAGCGCGCCGCACTATCACGATGGGCACGATCTAGCTCTGCCGCCGAACAGTACCCTGGAGGCCGCACCAGTGTCCACTTCGACCCTTAGCTCGGAGCCGACTGCGCCGACCGAGGACGGGTGGCTGGACACCGCCTCGGGGACTGCGATCTTTACGGCGATTGAGCCGAACACCATCCCTGTCCTATGCAAGGCTCATAACTCCGAGGTGTCGGACTCCTCTCCGGACTCCGAACCTTTCGCGCCCCTGCCAATCGAATCCGATTGGGCGCCGGTCATGGAGTTCACCGCCGCGGACATTTTTCAGCACTCGCCCTTTGGCGACATCCTGAATTCACTAAAGTCTCTCTCTATATCAGGAGAGCCCTGGCCGGACTATGGTCAGGAAGGTTGGGATGCGGAGGACGAAGAAATTCAAAGCCCACCCACCACCCACTTCGTAGCCACTGTCGATGATTTAACCGACATGCTCGACTTCGACTCCGAAGACATCGACGGTATGGACGACGATGCAGGAGACGACCAAGAACCAGCGCCTACAAGGCACTGGAAGGCCACCTCGTCATACGACATTTACATCGTGGACATCCCAAAAGATGGGAATGGCGACGGAACAACGGAGGATGACCCCTCCAAGAAACAGCCTAAGCGTCGGCGTCAGCAGCGCCGCTCTAAATCCCGCCACAGCAAAAACGGTGATTTCAGCACGGGAGACAATAACACCCCAGAAAGTGCCGAAGACAACCCCCTCCAGCAAGATTCAGCACAGGAGGATGGAGAAGCCAGCCCTCATGAGAGAGCGGCGGACAGAGAGGTAGAGGACGATAATTACATGCCTCCCTCCGAAGACGAGGCAAGCCTCGACGACGATGAATTTGTCGTGCCTGAGGATCCCGTCGAACAAGAGCGTTTCAAACGCAGGCTTATGGCCATGGCAAGCAGCCTCAAGAAAAAGCAGCAACAACTTAGAGCTGATCAAGATTTGCTAGCTGACAGATGGTCTGAAGTCCTTGCGGCCAAAGAGTACGAACTCGAATGCCCCTCCAAGAGCTACCCAAAACACAGGCTGCTACCCCGATTAGAGGAGGAAGCACTCAAACCTACATCACCAGCGCAGGATGCGGCCGACCGGCCACCTCGTGGCCGCGACAGAGAGGCCTCTCGGCCCTCCACTCAAGCCGCACCCCGGCGCCGCTCAAAAAATACCAAGGCATGGGGAAGTGCGCCAGACCTGCGAGACATATTGGAGGACAAGGCAAGGCAAACAAGATCGATCTACGGATCGCGTGGGTGCCTCACTGCACGTGATGACAACCGTCATGCCGGATATAGCAAATCCTGCCGGGCCGAACACAGCAGACAAAGCCCATTCGAGCTACGTCGTGATATAGCCCAATACAGAGGCGCCGCACACCCACTATGCTTCACATACAAAGTGATGGATCATCAAATCCCTGAGGGTTTCAAACCCGTAAACATTGAATCATACGATGGCACAACAGATCCTGTGGTCTGGATCGAGGACTATCTCCTTCATATCCACATGGCCCACGGTGATGATCTACACGCCATCAAATACCTCCCACTCAAGCTTAAAGGACCAGCTCGGCATTGGCTTAACAGCTTGCCAGCAGAGTCAATTGGTTGTTGGGAAGACCTGGAAGCCGCATTCCTCGACAACTTCCAGGGCACCTATGTGCGACCACCAGACGACGATGACCTAAGCCACACAATTCAGCAGCCAGAGGAATCGGCCAGACAATTCTGGACACGGTTCCTAACCAAGAAAAATCAAATCGTCGACTGTCCGGATGCAGAGGCCCTTGCAGCCTTCAAACATAACACTCGCGACGAGTGGCTTTCCCGGCACCTAGGACAGGAAAAGCCAAAATCCATGGCAGCCCTCACAACACTCATGACCCGCTTTTGCGCGGGAGAGGACAGCTGGCTAGCTCGTAGTAACAACATGACCAAGAGCCCTGGTAATTCGGATACCAAGGACAGTAACGGCAGGTCGCGTCGCAACAAGCACAAGCACCGTATTAATGACGACAATGCTGAGGATACGGCAGTCAATGCCGGATTCAGAGGCTCTAAACCCGGTCAGCAAAAAAATCATTCAAAAGAAATACTCCGGGCCCGTCCAATTTGGACCAAATACTCGATCGCTCGTGCCAGATACATGGCACCCCCGAAAAACCAGCCAACCACACCAACAGGGATTGTTGGGTGTTCAAGCAGGCAGGCAAGTTAAATGCCGAAAAAAATGACAATGGGCTACATAGCAACGATGAGGAGGAGCCCCGGCCGCCGAACAATAGAGGACAGAAGGGCTTCCCCCTACAAGTGCGGACGGTGAACATGATATACGCAACCCACATACCCAAAAGGGAGCGGAAGCGTGCACTGAGGGACGTATATGCGATGGAGCCAGTCGCCCCAAAGTTCAATCCGTGGTCCTCCTGCCCGGTCACTTTTGATCGAAGATACCACCCCACTAGCATCCGCCATGGCGGATTCGCTGCATTGGTTCTAGACCCAATCGTTGACGGATTTCACCTCACTAGAGTCCTGATGGACGGCGACAGCAGCCTGAACCTGCTTTATCAGGATACAGTGCGCAAAATGGGCATAGACCCCTCAAGGATTAAACCCACAAAGACAACCTTTAAAGGCGTCGTACCAGGTGTCGAGGCCAATTGTATAGGCTCAGTTACACTTGAAGTGGTCTTCGGATCCCCGGATAACTTCTGAAGTGAGGAGTTAATCTTCGACATAGTCCCGTTCCGCAGCGGCTATGACGCACTGCTCGGACGAACCGCATTTGCAAAGTTCAATGCGGTGCCGCACTACGCATACCTCAAGGTCAAGATGCCAGGCCCTCGAGGAGTCATTACGGTCAACGGAAACACCGAACGCTCTCTCCGAACGGAGGAGCATACGGCGGCTCTCGCAGCGGAAGTACAAAGAAGTCTCTCAAGGCAATTCTTGAGTCCGGCTATTAAACGTCCGGACACCATCTAGCGCGCCAGGAGTAACCTACAACAAGACCGCCTGGCACGTCCCGAGCACGCGTAGCAATGCGGCCCCAACCCCATCCCTTGCGAAATTGCGAAACCAATACTATGCGTACATAATTATGCTCTGGAAATACCATGGGCATAGAGGGAGGGGCATGACCATGGCAGGCCCAGAATGCGGCTCAACCGCACCAGGGGCTCCCGATTGTGTAATTCTTTTTCTTACTTTCAGGACTCCTTTATCAAGAAGCCCTGTCCGGCAGTAGAATCGCCGAACACACGATGCAACAACTAGGGAAGCAGAAAGCTACGTCGAATGTCCAGGTGGTCTCTATAACGAGCAGTATACTTGTTTTACATATCATCCCGTAGCTCGCTCCTGGAGGGGGACATGTCAAATAGTCCCGTCCCTTTCTTATCGCACTATTTGTATCATTCTGCTTTTACCGCAGCTTTTTTAATGAACAATGCACAACTTTTGCCTATTATTGCATTCCTTTTTCTTATCTATATATGTTCACTTATGACATATTGCATCCGTACGCTTTGGTACGGCCAAATACACCAGGGGCTTAAGTACCCCATAATATGGTGCGATAAGTACGAACACTTTCACAAGTGCGGCACCCCGAACTTATAGCATTATATGCATCGGCTCCGAATCATGTCTTGGGTCAATAGTTGGGTTTGCCTGGCTCCCATGTTTTGGTACCTTACATTCCATTATATCGGCTAAGGTAGCGCTGGGAGAACCACTGTGATTGTGCCCCGGTTGAGCTGGGTTGAGCACCTCAGTGGAGAAAGCTAAATCTGACCGTCATGATAGGGCGAGAGCCGGTCGCTGTTCGAGAGGTTTTTCGAGTCCCTAAAGACTTATGCCGCTTAGAGCGAGGAGCCGGCTTTGTCCGGCCCAGGTGTGGATAGCGCCCCGAATTCGGTTTTCCGAATACTAGGGGCTTCGCCGAAATTTAAAATTATAGAATTCTATGGCTAAGTGAGAGTGTTCAAGCATTATAGTCCGGTTGCCTTGTTCGTTGCATTGAGCGCCTCCCTCGAAGGACCCAAGAATGGGAAAAAGAGCGCTCAAGTTTATCCCGAACACCCCAGCACTCGCGGCATGGGGGCAGAAGCTGACGACTCGCCATCTCTCAAATTTAATAAACGGCCACACAGAAGGTAATATTTTAAATCCACAAGCGTTGCTTAGCGCATATGAACAAGTTTTCAAGCGTACAGGATAACAAATGTGAGTTTACTCAAAAATTACATCTTTGGAGCATTCACCCGCTATAAGGTGGGCACCCTTCAGGACGCCCGCATAATACATCTCGGGCTTGCGATACTCCCTGTCCGGCGGTGGAGCGTCCGTCACAAGCTTCTCAGCGTCCATCTTGCCCCAGTGCACTTTAGCACGGGCAAGGGCCCTACTAGCACCTTCAATACAGGCGGAGCGCTTGACGACTTCAATCCATGGACAGGCGTCCACCAGCCTCCTCACCAGCCCAAAGTAGCTCCCAGGCATGGCTTCCTCAGGCCACAGCCGAACTATGAGGCCCTTCATGGCCTGTTCGGCCACCTTATGGAGCTCGACCAGTTGCTTCAGCTGGTCGCTCAAGGGCACCGGGTGTCCGGCCTCAGCATACTGAGACCAGAACACCTTCTCCGTCGAGCTCCCCTCCTCGGCCCGGTAGAATGCGGCAGCACTGGACACACTGCGGGCAGATCCGCGAATTCTCCTGGAGAGCTCCGGATTCGGGTAAGTAACAAGTAATTCACTTTCACGTGCTTGCTTTGCATAAAGAATGCCTTACCCGCCGCTATCTTGTTCATTGCCTCAATCTCCTGGAGGGCTTTCTGGGCTTCGGCCTTAGCGGCTTTGGCGCTCTCAAGAGCCGAGGCAAGCTCGGACTCTCGAGTCTTTGAGTCACGCTCCAAACTCTCCTGTTTTTCCACGAGAGCCTGGAGCTCTTTCCGCACCTCCGCCACCCGCGCCTCCTGCTTCTCTCGCTCGGTGCGCTCCGCGGCCACATTGCTTTCGGCCTTGGACACCGCTTCCTTCAGGGTCACCACCTTGTTCGTGGCCCCTGCAATTCTCATGTTATTCCTGCTATTTTTTGCAACCACATCTTTCATATACTTCCATAAGGTATTACTTACCTTCCTTGTCCTTGAGCTGCTTTTTGGCAAGGCCGAGCTCGTTCTCGGACCGCTCGAGGTTCTGCTTCAAGGCATTGACCTCTGCAGTCAGTGCGACAGAGGTCAGCAGTGCAGCCTGCATTCCCCATATTGACATACTTATGTTAGACTCCTACGTACATCTTTTTAGATCCTCAGTTCGGCTTTTCTTTCCGAACACCAAACTGATGATCAAGGGCTACTGTCTATGCGGTAATATTTTTACATATTTTAAATACATACCTCAAAGCCTATTAGAAGGCTGGCACAGGCTTCAGTCAGCCCGCTCTTGGCGGACTGAACTTTCTGGATCACCACACTCATAACAGTGCGGTGCTCCTCGTTGATGGAGGCGCCATTAAGCGCCTCCAGCAAATTATCCGGTGCCTCCGGTTGGACGGAGGTCACCGGTGTCGCAGTCTCGCCCTTCTTACGAAGGGGCCGCCTGCCGAACTCCGGAACCACTGAAGGTGCCAGTGCGGAGTCCGGCCAGGGCTGGACTTAGAGCCCTTTGGGGTTTGGTCCCCCTTATGCCCGGAGTCCGGGAGGTTGCCTTGCGGCGCCTCTGGGACCTCCTCCTCCTGGCTGGGCCCCTTTTGGGACCCCACCTCGGCGTCATCGGTAGCGTGAGGAGAGGAGGCGGCCGGAAGTGAAGTGCTATTCGCGTCCGACGGAGCCAGGAAGCCACTCGTTGAAGTGTCGAGCCCGTCCTTGGGCGGGTTGCGGGGTTGTATTCGGCGTTAGGAGATTCTATACGACAAACGAAACACCATGAGTTACTCTGGTATTCGGATACTTACGATGTCGCCGGGGGCTTAGCCCTCGGTGGCCACTCCTCTTCGCCGTTGTCGGCATTGGTGGAGTAGTCCGGAGGAAGGCTCCTTCCTTTCTTGGACCCTCCGTCCTCCCCAGTTGGGGCGGCCTTCCTTTTCTTCTCTCCCCCCATTGGGGGAGAGGCCTCTTTTTCCTCCTCCTCGTCTTCGCGGGAGGAGTCCGCCTCGGAATCATCGTACGATGAGTCTGACAACACCTGGCGCCGAGAACTCTTTCGAGTTCCCGTGGCCTTTTTCTTGGCCTTCTTCTCCGACACCACGTGAGGTGCCGAAACCAGCAGCCCCGTCAGTCGGGCGTCCGCTGGGTCTTCTGGCAAGGGAGCCGGACAGTTAACCTGCCCGGACTTCTTCTGCGAGGCCTGTCAAAGGTTGAGGGAGTTTAGATCCCGCATAGAGTCAAACTATGAAAAACAAGTGTCCTGTAAAGGGTAAAATAGCTTACCTCGCTGGCTTGACGCTGCGAGCTGAATCCGCGATCTTCGGTAGCGGATGCGGGAGCCTCGGCGCCCTTGAATAGCACCTTCCAGGCATCTTCGTAAGTAGTATTGAAGAGCCTGCTCAAGGTTTGGTGTTGTGCCGGATCAAACTCCCATAGGTTGAAGGCCCGTTCTTGGCACGGGAGGATCCGGCGGATGAGCATGACCTGGACTATGTTGACGAGCTTGAGCTTCTTGTTCACAAGGTTTTGGACGCAGGTTTGGAGTCCGGTCAGCTCTTCCGAATTGCCCCATGTCAGGCCCTTCTCTTTCCAGGAGGTGAGCCGTGTGGGGATGCCATATCGGAATTCGGGGGCCGCTGCCCATTTAGGGTCACGCGGCTCGGTGATGTAGAACCACCCTGATTGCCATCCTTTGATGGTTTCCACGAAGGAGCCCTCGAGCCATGTAACATTGGGCATCTGCCCACCATGGCGCCTCCGCACTTCGCCTGCTGGCCGCCCACTACCTTCGGCTTGACATTGAAGGTCTTCAGCCATAAGCCAAAGTGGGGCTTGATGCGGAGGAAGGCCTCGCACACGACGATAAACACCGAGATGTTGAGGATGAAGTTCGGGGCCAGATCATGGAAATCCAGGCCGTAGTAGAACATGAGCCCCCGAACAAATGGGTGGAGTGGGAAGCCCAGACCATGGAGGAAATGGGGGAGGAACACCACCCTCTCATGGGGCCTGGGGGTGGGGACGAGCTGCCCCTCATCTGGAAGCCGGTGCGCGATGTTGTTGTGCAGGTATCCGGCTTTCCTCAACTTTTTGATGTGCCCCTCCACGACAGAGGAGGCCATCCACTTGCCTCCTACTCCGGACATGGCTGGGGAAGGTTGAGGCGAGATGCGCGGACTTGGGCGCTGGAGCTCGAGTGCGCGGAAATGGATGAGCAAAGGAGGAAGAAGGCGTGTGTGAAAAAGTGGATCCTTATCCCCTTATATGGACGGACGAAACTAAGCGCCCCCACCAGCCTGGTAAAACTCGCTTATCTCCCAAGCGCTGTAATTGATGGCGCGGTTGGGTTACCCATGCCCGTATTGATGAGAATCCCGGAATAAGGGGACACGATCTCTGCTTTGACAAGACGTGCCAAGGAAACCGCCTCGCTAAACGCGCTGAGGTGGAACAGTAAAAACGATTCGAATAAAGACTTGGCTGTGATGTGATGCCACGGGATAAGTCGGCAGATTGAAGTTGTGTAAATATTATTCTCTCTACGATGGTATGTGGAACTTATTTTGCAGAGTCGGACACTATCCTTGTGTTCAAAATCTTCTATGAAGTATTCGGAGGAGGAACCCGTCTTGCAATGCCGAAGACAATATGCGCGTCGGACTCGTCGTCATTGAAGCCTGGTTCAGGGTCTACTGAGGGAGTCCTGGTTTAGGGGGTGTCCGGATAGCCGAACTATCACCTCTGGCCGGACTCCTGGACTATGAAGATACAAGATTAAAGACTTCGTCCCGTGTCCGGATGGGACTTTCCTTGGCGTGGAAGGCAAACTTGGCGATACGGATATGTAGAACTCCTACCATTGTAACCGACTCTATGTAACCCTAACCCTCTTCGGTGCCTATATAAACCGGAGGGTTTTAGTCCGTAGGACGAACACAATCATACCATAGGCTAGCTTCTAGGGTTTAGCCTCTCTGATCTCGTGGTAGATCTACTCTTGTACTACCCATATCATCAATATCAATCAAGCAGGAGTAGGGTTTTACCTCCATCGAGAGGGCCCGAACCTGGGTAAAAACATCGTGTCCCTTGTCTCCTATTACCATCGTCCTAGACGCATAGTTCAGGACACCCTACCCGAGATCCGCCGGTTTTGACACCGACAGGGTCGATAACAGGCAAGGTTCGGATAATTGGACACAATCCAAACTACTATTAAACACTAGCTGGGGAAACTATTTCATGCCTCGATATAATTTGGGCTGGACACAAGACAAACCTTTCCATGAACATCATCGAGGACGTCCCGCAGCAGCTCAATCCTGTGAACCTTCATGAAGACAACCTTGTGGCCTTGCCACAGATAAACTTGTTTGTGGAGGCATGCCACATCATCTTCCTGCATAAGCTGGACAAGAACAGTATGCCTCACAAACGAAGGAGTAGCTTTGAACTTCTTGTGCTTCAGTATCCCTTGGACAACACGCCTGACAACAGTGAGGCTGGAATACAACTCTTCATTGGTATAACCGCAAATGGCTTCCAGGATCCAACATCCTAAGAACTCTATTTTCCCAGTGCGTATATTCAGGTCGTCCGCCTCATAGCGAGTGACATGCACAACCACACAATCCTTGTTTGCATCAGGGCTCTAATTGAAACAGAAACAAATTCTGAATTACTTTTCAGTATAAGAACCACAAGTTATTTAAACCACTATGTATGGCATGGCATCGAAGCTAATAAAATTTTGCATTATTAATCACCACATACTTCCTTTTCTAAAAAAAATCACCACATACTTAGATGAAAAACCACAATCGAGATCGGCAAAGAAGGAAATCACCTTGGGCAGCTCAGCGGGGGGGGACACATCCTCGAAGGGGGAAAACTGCTCCTACAGTGCCACGGGGGCTGTAACCTCAAACGGGGTGTTGACCATCTCAGTAGTGGCCGTGAGCGTATCTGGGGTCGGCTCGGTGGTTGCCTCCATCTTCTTGGAGCTCTCTGTCTCGTGGGGATCAGCCTCCCGCGTCTGCTCCAATATCGGCAGATCTTTGCCTGGTTCTCCTTGGTCCATCATGAAACTGATGAATACTAGGAGACCAATGAAAGGAAAACACAATCGCAATGACAATGAAACAAAAAAGAGAGTGAGGATCGGTTACTGCTTTGCAAAAGTTCTTTTTTTTCTCAGAACGAAAATATACCAACATCACGGATCCGCTTACCTTCCCTTCGTTGGGAGAGAAGAACAGTGGCAGATGCGAGTGTTTCCTTTCTTGAAGACGGTGAGGGAGAAGGGGATTCAGCGAGGAGTGAAATGATGGTTGCTTCGTCCGTCAAACTTAGACTGCGGGGAGGTGGGGTTTTGTGATACGACGGCTCGTTACTGCCGCGCTACGACAGGGGTGACTCTCCGCCTGCATACTGCCTGCTAATTTGGTGGATGGCATTTGGGCCCGCACGCTGCATGGCCTGCATGTCGGTGAACAAAAGTATAACGACATTCAGTAGAGGGAGACGTTTCAATGACCTAGGAGGAGCCAGAAGCGGTAGAGTGTCTCCACTATACTAGTAGTAATTGTTTCTCTGGGCCCAAGACAAAACAACCCATCCACACTAGTAAATAGTAAAATCAATTCAAAAGGCGCTACCCACACCCAGCACACCGCCCCCCCTCCCCCACAAAAAAACCTGGGTGCTCTTCTTCCTCCTCGTTCCCACCCACCTCACGTCAGCTCGCTCCACTCGTACCCCCAAATTCCTCACCTCACTCCTATAGAAAACCCCAGCTCCCCTTCTTCCTCACTCCTACAGAAAACCCCCAGCTCCCCTTCTTCTTCACTCGCACTACAACTAGGCTCGTCATTCATTACTCTGCTCAAATCCGTGAGAGCGACGCGATGCCCTCGAGGAAAATGGAGTCGGCTGACCCCAGCGCCAAGAAGATGAGGCTCCCGCCAGCGGCGACGCCTGTTGTAGATCCTGCACCCGACAAAGCGGGGAGAAGCGGCGACCCCGCCCCCACCGGATCCCAGGAACCCGTAGAATCTCGGGTGGACCGCATCAGCGATCTTCCGGACGCCGTCCTTGGGGAGATCATCTCGCTTCTCCCCACCAAGGATAGCTGCCGCACCCAAGTCCTCTCAATTCGGTGGCGCCCTCTATGGCGCGCCGTGCCCCTTAATCTTTACTGTCATCAGCTATCTCTCTTCAATGATTTTGAAATCCTCAGAGCCATCATCTCCTCCCACCAGGGCTCCGTTCAAAGCCTCTGCATCCCGGCATGCTACCTGAGCAAGCATACCATACCCTGCATAGTGGACGCCTGGATAAAATCCCCTGAATTCACAGAACTACAGCTGCTTGAGTTCTACTATTCCCTTGGAAATCACATACCACATACAGAACGTCATGAACTTGTGCCCTCAGCACTGATGTCCATCTCGCAGTTTTCCTCCTCTCTCCACACCGCCACCTTTGCGCTGTGCTACCTTCCAGACAATCTGGTACTAAACCTTCGACTCCCATTTCTCAAGAAACTTTCACTTGTTCGGGTTCGTATATCGGAGGCCTCATTGCACAGCATCATCCACTCCAGTTGCCCTGCGCTGGAGTGCTTGGTGCTTGTTTTCACAGCTAGAATCGGTTGTCTCCAAATAAAGTCGCCTAACCTTGTAAGAATTGGAATTTCTTTTGACAGAAGGCAGCTCATCATCCAAGATGCCCCTTCACTTCAAAGGTTGATCCTTGATTCTAGTTATTCACCATTGCAAATAACCGTCCTCTCTGCGCCTAAACTGGAGACCTCAGGTCTAATACATGATCTCTGTTCTCATTTCAATATGGTGTTTGGCTCCACAGTTCTTCAGGTACTTTATATTATCATCTACACTTGTAACCATATGCTGCATTTTAAATTTCTGTGCATAATTTATATATCATCTTGGAGTACACATTTTGTACTAATATTATGTTCTATGCTCAATGAAGAGTTTCTCCATGGATGGCCTATCAATGGTGCTGGATTCTGTCAAGATCTTATATATCCAAATGAATAGTTTTGATCTAAACAAGATTATTGGCTTGCTGCAATGCTTTCCATGTCTGGAGAAGTTGTATATAAAGGTGATAATTTCACGCACATTGGAAGCCCGCATATAGTGTACTAGAATTAACCGTTCAGCTGTTGCTCTTTCGACACTCTTCTTTTAGACCTTAACTGTTTTCAATTTTCATGTCTATTTAGGCAACAGGATGGGGTAAGAAAGTTATAACCAATCGGTGGATTCGTAAGCATCGGGATTTTCTCACTTCTCATGAGATTCAATTGAAGACAATAACGCTAGAACAATATGTAGCCAACCGTGCAAACACAGGATTTGTCACATTCTTCCTGCTGAATGCGAGGTTACTATTGTCCATCAGGCTTAAGTTTATCAGCAGCATGGTTTTGACGGATGGGTATGTCGAAGAGCCAAAAAAGGAGTTTCAGGTGGGCAAAAGAGCTTCTGAACGTGTCAGGCTTCTATTTACAACATATTGTGGTCATAATCCAGTAAATTATACGAACCAGGATGTTCATTCTATGGACCTGACCGATCCATTTGAATGTGACTGCCGAAAACAGTGCTGGAGTTAGATGTTGTTGCCCTTTTCAATCTGGGTTTTTTTGTAAACCTGATGAACAATCAACCCTCGTGCTTTTGTACAGTTTGTAAGCTGGAGTTAGATGTTCCTGCCCTTTTCAACTCGGCTGTGACTGTCATATTTTCTTTGAAACAAGGCAAATGGCTTGCCATTCGTTTAATTTAGAGTAAAATATTGTAACAAATCACAACCAAGGGAAATAACATCACTCACGCCGTCTGCTTGAGCTCACTGTGCATTACAGAGCTCACTGTGCATTACAGAAGCCAAGTGACTAGCACCCACCACCCCCACCAGTCAACCCTCGTACTCCCCTCCACCTGCGATTGGACCGGCGCATCTTCAACGGCTCCTGTTCATTCTGTCCGAGGCCTCGCCGTCGTCCTCCGCCTTGCGGCCTTGATTCGCTCGCCGTGCACGGTGCGCCGCCCTCTTGTGTTGTCAACATCGTCAACAACCGAGAGGAACAAGGAGATGATTGTACATGGAGAGGATGATAGTAGGGACCCACCAGCATCATGGCATTACGCAAGCAAGTGCCTCTATAGTACAAGCCCAAAAATATGGTTCCTCCTAATGGTTGGACATCTGGGGCTCACGCCATCGTCAACGTAGTTAATAAACGAGAGAATTACACTACGAGCGACTGACACCAGGGACCCAGCAAGTCGCGCAGTTTTTTTGAGGAACAAGCAGTTTTTTAGACAATGAGGAACAAGCAGTTGTTATTTATACTAGTTTTAGCGACGGATTAGGGTAACAACGGGGCTGTGCGGGGCTGTGGCCCATCTAGCCAGGGTTTTATTTATGTTTACCTCATCATGAGCCCAGTTGTGTTTTTTCCTTGCTGAAAATGGCTAGCCCAGTTCTATTTTTTTTAAAGAAATACCCAAACAAGGCCTACTTGCTTTATCGGCCCTGCTGGGCTGCAAATGTTTCAAGACGAGGAGAGTTTCATTCGGTTTGCCCAGAAATGGCCTATACATTTTTAAAATACATCAAACCGGGAATTAGTTTCATTTTTTTTCATTACAAGATCTTAAATTCCATTGATTTTTATGCGTGGACAATTATTTTGATTTTATATTTATATAAATTATTTTCCAAAATAGTTTGAATGCGAGTCGATATTTTTCGATTAAAAATAGTTGACCGCACCGAAATATGCAAAATTTCGTATACTTTTTAACCGTGGCCACAATATGGGGTGTAATGCTAACAAAAAGAAGATGGGCTCCAAAAAAATCTTAATAATTAGCAAATGGGTTGTACATTATTAGAAATAATGGCTGATGGGCTGTATGCTGTTTTCCACAGATTTGAGGCTGACTTGTGCGCCTACTACAGGTTGACGCGTATGCTTTCATAAAAAAAAGGTTGACGCACATGCAACGCCTTGTCAACTTAGTCAACACACGAGAGCAGTGACTGTTGGATATCCATTAAACGGCTATCGTGCTTCTTCAATCTCTGCCCTTCATGCTCCAGCCGCTCAAACAAGCGCCGGCGAGACTGCCTGCTCCCTCCTCCCGCGGCTGGCATTGCTGCCGCGCAGGCCTCACGGCCCCACCGTACTCCCATCACTGGCCTAGCCATCCCTCTACTCACCCAAACATGCTGTTATTCTCCGGCGACGGCAGACGAACCAGTAAACCCTCGTACTCCTCCGCATGGGAAACTGAAGGAAATATGCCCTAGAGGCAATAATAAAGTTATTATTTATTTCCTTATATCATGATAAATGTTTATTATTCTTGCTAGAATTGTATTAACCAGAAACATAATACATGTGTGAATACATAGACAAACTAGTGTCACTAGTATGCCTCTACTAGACTAGCTCGTTTATCAAAGATGGTTATGTTTCCTAGCCATGGACAAAAGAGTTGTCATTTGATTAACGGGATCACATCATTAGGAGAATGATGTGATTGACTTGACCCATTCCATTAGCCTTAACACTTGATCGTTTAGTATGTTGCTATTGCTTTCTTCATGACTTATACATGTTCCTATGACTATAAGATTATGCAACTCCCGTTTACCGAAGGAAAACTTTGTGTGGTACCAAACGTCACAACGTAACTAGGTGATTATAAAGGAGCTCTACAGGTGTTTCCGAAGGTACATGTTGGGTTGGCGTATTTCGAGATTAGGATTTGTCATTTCGATTGTCGGAGAGGTATCTCTGGGCCCACTCGGTATTGCACATCACTATAAGCCTTGTAAGCATTGCAACTAATTAGTTAGTTGCGGGATGATGTATTACGGAACGAGTAAAGAGACTTGCCAGTAACGAGATTGAACTAGGTACCGACGATCGAATCTCGGGCGAGTAACATATCGATGACAAAGGGAACAACGTATGTTGTTATGCGGTTTGACCGATAAAGATCTTCGTAGAATATGTGGGAGCCAATATGAGCATCCAGGTTCCGCTATTGGTTATTGACCGGAAACGTGTTTCGGTCATGTCTACATTGTTCTCGAACCCGTAGGGTCCGCACGCTTAAGGTTTCGATGACAGTTTTATTATGAGTTTATGAGTTTTGATGTACCAAAGGAGTTCGAAGTCCCGGATGAGATCGGGGACAAGACGAGGAGTCTCGAAATAGTCAAGACGTAAAGATCGATATATTGGATGACTATATTCACTACAAGAAATGTGTTAATACATGACGGATGCAAACTGTCACAGGTGTGCACAAAACCGTCAAGGTAGGTCAGCCATGACGGATCCAGAATTCGTCATGTATATCGCGTCATAATTTGACCACCATGCAGTCCATGACGGGGCGCTAGAACCGTCATGGATCCATGATAGTTCTTGACCGTCACAGCTTACTATCAAATAAAGGCGTTAACCATTCATTCCACATCATCATCTGACGTGGCGACAAACGTGGAAGCCCATGTAGTAGTCGGCCCAATTAGAATATTGGCCCACTTAATTTCCACTCTATCCAAGACCATCAGCCCATGTTTCGATCAACCCATAAGAATATTGGCCCATTAAATTTTAGGACCGTTTGAGGCCCACTAATTTGGGTCAAGACATTAGCTCATCACTTTGCTTCTCTTGGTCCATGTAAACTTTGATGTAATAAGAATGCTCATTATATATGCTCATTGCCTTATAAATAAAAATGGAAATTGCATAAATGTACCAAATAAATAACATTTTTTCAATCAAAAGGAAGAAATACACAACAAAAAACTTGAAATTACAGATTTTTTTCCAGACCTGGCCTACTACTCTCCCCGCAGCTATACAATCTCCAGTCACCGCATCAAGTGTCACCCAGCGCTGGCGGGACATCAAGCGGAGTTCATCACCATGGCTTTTCTAGCCACAGATCTGATCCTGTCCGCTGGTGTCATCGAAGGGATAAACTGTGTCCACCACCGTCTGCGTCGACCCATGCTCCTGTCCAGCCGACCTTCTCCACCGATACGGACAATGGAATCATGGTTACCTGCATATCCATGAACCATATGAAACCTCGAATAATTAGAAGAAAAGGGAAGGGAGAATCTGAAGCAACGGGGAGGGGATAATCTGAATCGACAAATGACTCAACCTGCAAAACTCAACGGACAAGCTAACCCGGCGAAGTCAGCAAAGGCCATGAACGCAGGCCCCGCAGCAACAAATGGGCTGCAGCGGCCCAGCACGGAGCAGCCCCCGACGGCGGCAAGGCGCAGCCACCCGGCCATCGCAGCACAACATAACCGCCGCCAAGCACTCACAGGGGCCCAGCATGGTAACCCCAGATGGTGTGGAAGCAGCCTGAATGTCGCGGTGGTGATGCTTTCCTCCGTGTGGCCTCTAAGGGCCTCGACCTGCACTCAAATCGGGAGAACGGGAGGCTGAGATGAGAGTTAACATCGAAGAAGGAAGAAGGAAATTAAGTCCGAGCGGCGTCCAAGTGCCTCAACATGAACATCCATCTCCTGCTCAGGAGCCAGATCTGGACAGAGGAAGAGGAACGGCAGGTGAAGTCACTGCTAGGTGAAATAGAAGACGGCTGTGTGTGGGATGTGGGATAAAGGAGTAGAGATAGAGCGACCGTGTGCTCGCCGTGGGATCTGCGAGAACGGGCGGCTAGGATGCGCGATCCGTGTGATGCTTGGATCAACCAATTAGGATAGAGCATTTGTATCACGCCGGATCCACGCCTCCTCGGCTGGGAAACCCTAGTGGGCCGGCCAGGAATTCTGAACATTTTTTGTTGTGTTTTATTTTTCCTTTTTTTCTTATTTTCCATACTTCCTTTTTCTTACTGAATCAATAACTCCCGAACGTCAGATTTTGAGAATCTCGCCCTGAACGCCCTTGTCACCGCTGGTCCAGGCGCACGCATATCGGTGCAAGAATATCACACATGTCATTCTTTTTTTGTTCAGAAAAGAAACAATACATCGCGAACACCCTTGTATCCCCTTTGCCCACCACACACTCCCCCCGCTTCGTATTTTTCTCTCCGTTGACCCCCACAGAGCAAGTGAGAGTAGAGGGAGGGGATCCTAGTGATGTGGCCACGAGACCGGCGGCATCCGCGACGACGCGTACCGTCTCGGAGCAAGGGCCGGAGGCCAAAGCCCGGAGGACAAGAAGGCGTAGGACACCCCCCTAGTCGTGCTCCAAATGATCTCGGGTAGTGAGCTCAAGCACGAGCGTGGGGGACCCAACGGTATCACGACGGTGGCAGCTGAAAGGAGATGCGATGAAGGGAGTGCACAACACCGAAGCTTTGCGAGGTCCAACGCTGCCACTGGTTATGGTGGTGGAGGTGTGGCGGCAAGGTATGTGGTTTGTCTGGAGCTCATGGCAAGTTACAGATAAAAATGAGCCCCCCCCCAAGAAATGATGGCAAATTTATTTGCAGTGATGGCAAGTTCATATGCACCCATACTACAATTTTTCTATGTTTTTTTATTGAGGAAGAACCATATATGTGTGTGTGATGCCCCCGATTTAATCGTACACTAATCATGCACGCAAATGTGTACGATCAAGATCAGGGACTCACGGGAAGATATCACAACACAACTCTAAAACATAAATAAGTCATACAAGCATCATAATACAAGCCAGGGGCCTCGAGGGCTCGAATAAAAGTGCTCGATCATAGACGAGTCAGCGGAAGCAACAATATCTGAGTACAGACATAAGTTAAACAAGTTTGCCTTAAGAAGGCTAGCACAAACTGGGATACAGATCGAAAGAGGCGCAGGCCTCCTGCCTGGGATCCTCCTAAACTACTCCTGGTCGTCGTCAGCGGGCTGCACGTAGTAGTAGGCACCTCCGGTGTAGTAGGGGTCGTCGTCGACGGTGGCGTCTGGCTCCTGGACTCCAGCATCTGGTTGCGACAACCAGAAAGGAAGGAAAAGGGGAAAAAAGGGGGGAGAAAGCAACCGTGAGTACTCATCCAAAGTACTCGCAAGCAAGGAACTACACTACATATGCATGGGTATATGTGTAAAGGGCCATATCAGTGGACTGAACTGCAGAATGCCAGAATAAGAGGGGGATAGCTAGTCCTATCGAAGACTACGCTTCTGGTCACCTTCGTCTTGCAACAGGCAGAAGAGGGTAGGTCGAAGTCCTCCAAGTAACATCTCCAAGTAACATCTCATAGCATAATCCTACCCGGCGATCCCCTCCTCATATCCCTGAGGTAGAGCGACCACCGGTTGTATCTGGCACTTGGAAGGGTGTGTTTTATTAAGTATCCGGTTCTAGTTGTCATAAGGTCAAGGTACAACTCCAAGTCGTCCTGTTACCGAAGATCACGGCTATTCGAATAGATTAACTTCCCTGCAGGGGTGCACCACATAGCCCAACACGCTCGATCCCATTTGGCCGGACACACTCTCCTGGGTCATGCCCGGCCTCGGAAGATCAACACGTCGCAGCCCCACCTAGGCAAAACAGAGAGGCCAGCACGCCGGTCTAAACCTAAGCGCACAGGGGTCTGGGCCCATCGCCCATAGCACACCTGCACGTTGCGAGGGCGGCCGAAAGCAGACCTAGCCTAGTGGCGTTCCAGTCCAATTCGGCGCGCGCCGCTCCGTCGCTGACGTCTGAAGTGCTTCGGCTGATACCACGACGTCGGGATACCCATAATTACTCCCACGTAGATGGTTAGTGCGTATAGGCTCGTAGCCGACTCAGATCAAATACCAAGATCTCGTTAAGCGTGTTAAGTATCCGCGAACGCCGAACAGGGCCAGGCCCACCTGTCTCCTAGGTGGTCTCAACCTGCCCTGTCGCTCCGCCACAAAGTAACAGTCGAGGGCCGTCGGGAACCCAGGCCCACCTCTACCGGGATGGAGCCACCTGTCCTTTCAGCCCCCTCGTCAGAATCACTTGCGGGTACTCAATGAGCTGACCCGACTTTAGTCACCATCTGTATAGTATATATGTATGTATCGTATATACCCGTGATCACCTCCCAAGTGATCACGGCCCGATAGTATAGCAAGGCAGACTGACAAGAATGTAGGGCCAATGATGATAAACTAGCATCCTATACTAAGCATTTAGGATTGCAGGTAAGGTATCAACAGATGTAGCGACAATGTCAGGCTGTGCATCAGAATAGGATTAACGAAAGCAGTAACATGCTACACTACTCTAATGCAAGCAGTATAGAGGAGAATAGGCGGTATCTGGTGATCAAGGGGGGGGCTTGCCTGGTTGCTCAGACAAGAAGGAGGGGTCGTCAACTCCGTAGTCGAACTGGGCAGCAGCAGCGTCGGTCTCGTAGTCTACGGGAGAGAAGAGGGGGAAGAAATAATGAATACAGAGCAAACAAAGCATCACAAAATATAACAAGGCAATACGCGGTGTTCGGTGTGCCCTAACGCGGTAGTAGGTGATACTGGTGAAGGGGGGGGAAACATCCGGGAAAGTATTCCCGGTGTTTCGTGTTTTCGGGCAGAGGAGCCGGAGGGGGAAAGTTGCGGGTTCGATAGGTTAGGGGGGTGTGGCGGACGAACGGACTGCGTATCCGAATTCGTCTCGTCGTTCTGAGCAACTTTCATGTTGAAAATAATTTAATCCGAGTCACGGATTAAAAGATATGATTTTCTAAAGATTTTATTAGTTTTTGGAATTTAATTAATTATTTAATTTAATTCGAAATTTGGTTTTATGACATCAGCATGATGTCATGCTGACGTCAGCAGTCAACAGAGTTGACTGGGTCAACTATGTGTGGGACCCTCATGTCATTGATTGATTAGTCTAATCAGGAGGTTAATTAAGTTAACTAGTAATTAGATTAATCTAATCAAGACTAATTAATTTAATTAAGCCTTTAATCAATTAATTAATTATCATTTTAATTAATTTTAGTTATTATTTATTAATTCATTTTTTAAAAAAACTAATTTAATTAGTATTATATATTTTTTTTCGTTCACAGGGGGTGGGCCCCGTTGTCTGTGGCACAGAGGCCTTGCGGGTCGGGCCCTGGGTGCGGGCGTGGTGCCCGTGCCCGAGGCCGAACGGGGCTGGCCTCGGACGCGGCCCGTGGCGTGGGCGCCGGCAGCCAGTCGGGGGCGAGCTGCGGTGGATGCAGTTGCAGGCCGACGGCGGGGCGCTGCGACTCAAGGCGAGGTGAGCGACGGGCTGCGCGAGAGGAGGCGCCCGAGCGAGGACGGATGCAGGGGAGTGTGGGCAGCGGCGGCAGTAGGGCGGGCTACGGTCGTGCGCGCGCGAATGAACGGCGTCGGTGACGGAGAATAAGGGGAGAGAGGGAGGAAGGCCGGAGCTCACAGCGGGGCGCAGGGCACGAGGCAGTGGTGCTCGAGGTGGGGGACGGGGACGACACACGCGGAGGAGGCAGTCCGGCGAGGTGGCTAAGGCGGAGGCGCAGCTCCGGGCGGCGAGGATCGGCGGCGACGCGTCGTGGGGAGGAGACGAAGTCGAGGTGGCGTTGGGCGACGGCGGAGCGGTGGCGGCCCGGTGACGAGGGGGCGATGGAGAGGAGAAGAGGATGCGGCTGTCCGGTGGGGAGGCGGCGCTGGCGAGGTGGCTTCGGGCGGCGGCGACGGGCGATCCGGTCGACGTCAGGGTCGGGCCCCTCCCCGATCCAGATGGGATCGAGAGGAGGGAGGGGAGAGGGAGACGTGGGGAGTGGGGGGGAATGTGCGGTCGTGGGGGGGGGTTAGGGTTCGGATCGATGGGGGGGATAAGGGGAGTGGGGTGGACCGGATGGGCCAATTGGGCTGCAGCTGGGTCGGTTGGCCCAGGGGATTAGAGGGTTTTCCTCTCTGTCTTTTGTTAGTTGTGTTTTCTGTTTTTTTTATACTTTGCTTTCTTTTAGTTTCCTATTATTTTAGTTTTAGTAAATTACCAAAGTGGCACCTAAATAGGATTTTACAAATTATGCCACTGCCACAATAGTTTAATACTTATAACAATTTAGTTTTGAAAATGTTTATTATTTTTAAAGCATTAAAATAATTGTTTTTGCTACACTTTTATTCATTTAACAGTATTTAAACATTTTATAAAAGTGTGGTTTCTCCACCATAATTATCTATGCAATATTTGGTTCACTCCGAACATTTTAGTTTTAATATTTGAAAACTTTTATTGTTTGCCTATTTTTGAATTTGAATTTGAATCGGTTTCGAACTAACTCGAGATTAGCAACTATAAATGAGATGACGTGGCACCATTAGCAGAGGATCACTGTAGCTTAATTACCCGGGCGTCACAGTGTGGCCCGTGTTATGGAGGTTGCTTTTGCAACACGTGTGGTGTTGCATACCAATCCCGCGACTATGCAACATGTGCCCGCACCCCGGCTCATTGCCTTGTTACTGTGTCGCGTTGGGACCCTTCCCAGCCACCACGCATCATCCATCCAACCATGTCGCCGTCCGCCGCATTAATTTGACCGGGGACGGAGAGATCTACTAACCCAGCCTATCCACCGCCAAGGTCATCGGTGCCCCACCAATAACATGTGAACAACCACCACAATCCGAGAGTCAACGACGACCACGTTTCAACACCACCATCTCCATTGAATTTTTTTCTACAACATCATCTGTGTTGGAAAGGGTTATGCAGCACTGTCTTTGTTGCAATGGTGAGGGAGGGCAGAGCCACTATATGGAGGCATATCTAATGGTTGCCGAGGTGGCAGAAAAGATCTGCCGGCTGACGCGTAGCATGTCCCACTATTCTTTTCTGGCTGACGCATAACATGTCCCACTATTCTTTTCTGGCTTCGTCTTTCTATTTTTTTAGTTTTCTTAGAACTTTGTTTGGGATTATCCGAACATTTTCTAATAATACATGGTTATTTTCTTAATGCACGAATATTTATTGTCGTGTAATTATATATTTTTAAATGTATGAACTTTTTAAAAATACATTCACATTTCCTATTATATTAGAAATCAAAAAATAAAATAAAAGTTCATGTATACCTCGAATTTGTTCAGCATGTGTTTGGAAAATGTTTCATGTGTATTAAAAAATTGTAAACATGTTTTTGAAAAATGTTTGTCATGGTTCAAAAAATAGAAAATGTGTATTTAAAAAAATATTCAGTGTGTTTTAGAAAACGTTCAATGTGTATTAAAAATGTTATGTACAATTAATCTTACATGTGTATAGACTACAAACATGTGCAACATTTTTAATACATTTCCTATTTCTGTTTTTTCCTGTGTATAGACTACAAACATGTATTAAAAAATACTCATGTATTTTCATTAAGTATTTACTCTCTTTTTTCTAATTTCTGTTTTTAAATTAATTTGGTATTTAAAAAAAATCAAAAATTTGTTAGTTTTGGTATTTTTTATGAAATCATAAAATGTTTGTGAATTCAAAAGATGGTCGGGAAACCATAAAATGACCGTGATTTTAAAAAATGTTTTCTTTTAGGGATCTATAGAGGTTGTTTTATGATTTTATTTAGTCAATCGCACGACGGGTAAAAAAAAGGTTATCAAGCCACACAAAAATTGAAACATTTACCAATGGGTTAGTTTTTGTACGCTATATAAAAATGACTAAATGTCTAATTTACCTCCATACATAGCTATTTTTATTGTGGTACTATAGTTTTACTTGTCATAAAAAAACACCGCGACACTAGTCATGGCAAGGCACATCATTCATTAGCCAACCTTAGACAGAGTCTATCAATGCGGTTTGCTAGCCAAAAAACATTTCGTTGTGACACCTTAGGAAATCAAGTAGACCATCACATTTTCAAGTTTTTAAATGACTTTTATAAGTCCCCTCATCTTGACATGATTCTGGTAATTTATGAAACGACATTTTAAAAGTCCTTATCTCATCCTGGCATAATTTGCATAACCTGGTTGTTTTTCCTTGTGGCAACACACGGACATATTTGCTACTGATGATGTATGTTGAGCGTGGAATGAATTCAAGGTCAAACGATCAATCAACCAACACCCCGCCTTCAAACCAGACTCGTTCCTTCCCCAAATCACAATTCTTTCTCATAGATCTTTTGGCTTCCAAACAATGTACATCACAACTTTTTCCGAGTAAAATCACTATTGCATTTCAAGAAACATGTTGACATTTTATACTACTTAAGTACCAAGTTAGAAATAAACACGCAATTACCAAATAAGGTTCATCAAATTTGAACGGAAACTAGACGCGCAATTTATTACGCACTACACTGTAGTGTTTTATTTTCTAATTATTTGAAAACATGATCACGTATTACCAAATAAGGTTCATCAAATTTGAAAAAAACTTTTATTGGTTTCTAAAAACATTCATCAAATTTGAAAAAACGTTAATGGATTTTCATTTAATGTTCATCAAACTTGAAAATAGTTCATCGAATTTGAAAAATATTCATCAAAATTGAAAAAAAGTCACTAATTTTTCTAGAAAAGTTCATCCAATTTTAAAAAAGTACATCGGATTTGGAAAAAAGTTCATCGGATTTGAAAAAAGTTTATCAAATTTGAAAAAAGTTCATCCAATTTGGAAAATAGTTCATCGAGTTTGGAAAAGAGTTCATTGAATTTTAGAAAAGTTCATCGGATTTGGAAAAATGTTCATCAAATTTGAAAAAAGTTCATAGTATTTGGAAAAAAAGTTAATCAAATTTGAAAAAAGTTCATCGGATTTGGAAAAAAGTTCATCGAATTTGGAAAAAGTTCATCTGATTTGAAAAAAGTTCATCGAATTTGAAAAGAGTTCATCAAATATAGAAAATTGTTCATCGAGTTTGCAAAAAGAGTTCATCGAATTTGAAAAAAGTTCATCAGATTTGGAAAAAAGTTCATCAGATTTAACCAAAAAAGTTCACGAATTAGAATAATAAAATATCGTCTATTTGTAAACATTTCGCGCATTTAAGAAAAAAGGAAAACAAAAAACAAAAAGGAAAGGAGAGACAACACAGAAAACATAGAGGAAATTTCCTGTATGTATTAAAAGAAGGAAAGGAGCGGTTCTGATTCTTTAATCAGGCGTTGGCGTAGTGGTCCGTCGAGTCGGCTATTGACGGGGAGGTCTTTGGTTCGATTCTTGATTAAGCGCAATTTCCTTCGATTTCCATTTTTGAGTTTCAAAACAGGGGGAAGAACTGGTAATTGGGCCGAGCACAGCTAGAGTCGCTGCAGGCGCCAAAGCTTCTCAAATCGTGGATGTCATTTGTTTCGTTTTGCTTTAAATCAATTTATACACTTTTATTTATTGAAAAAAGATTTCCCATTCAATGGGCTGAAATTCCCAGGTCCAAGCTCATGGTTTTGTTTTATTTATTTTATTGGTTTTATGTGTTTTTCTGTAGGTTGCATCGATTTTTTCGGTTTTTTCCTGTTTGGTTTTTCTTCTTATTTTTCATTTTTCATTTTTTAAATACATATCAACATTATACAATAGATATTCTACATTTCTAGTATACACATGTAACATTTTTTGATAAACGTTTAATATTTTTTCAAATACACGATGAACATCTTTTCAAAACATGTTTGAACATTTTTTGAACAAATGTTAAATATTTTTGAAGTACAAGTTCGACATTTTTTTAATCGTACAAAACATTCTTTATCACAAATATGATTTTTCAAAGCTAAAGGTCCTTGGTTTGATCCACTGCCTTAAAATTGTGGTTGTATATACTTTACTAATTAAAAAGAATCTCACTCATAGTTTAAAATTCATGTCTTGGGTTCGAGTTCCATTCATGTGCGGTTCTTTTTTCAATTAAAACACGCGTCATACCCTTATAGAAGTGTAACATGTAATATAATATATATATTTTGTTTGTACGAGTTTCAGTAATTTTAGAGATGATTTAATATTTGTATATAGTTTAAATGAATTTATGTGTGCTTATTGGACGTAATTCCATTTTTTATATATATGTATGTCAAATAAGGTTTGAACATCTCAAAAACATATTTAAGGCATTATGTCTTTTTAGCTCATATCCTAGAAATGGATGAAAAAAAATCAAAAGATAGTTAGGGATAACTCAAACTTCTATTTGCAACCTATTGGAAAAAATGATAATAATATCAAAATATGGAAGAAAATTCTTATAATTGGGCATCGAACAATATCATTGGTTCATAAGATTGCCATAAATTTGTTAGGAGATTTCGCGAATGTTCGCTATACATTGACGTACATAACTATTGTTATTTTTCTAATTAAAAACCCACATAGCTTTCTGTAAAAAAAGACCTTACAGCAGCCCAACAACACAACACCAGCAAAAAAAGAAGCACTAGAAGGCCGTGAAGGTTCGAACAACTTAAAAAGAAAAAGCTAAGCCTGATCAGTGTGGGTCGCACGCATGACACGTCGACACGAGTCATCCATGACGGTCTGGGTGGTGTACAGCTGGTCGATTCGTGACGGTATCCACGACGGTCTGTCCTAAGGGCGCCATTGTTGTTCGGCTTGTTCTTGTCTCACTGATCCGTGACGGTTTTCGTGACGAGCTAGGAAAATCCGTCATCGATAGTGACGGATCCTAAGAACGTCACCAGAAATCCGTCATGGATTAACGTAATTCTTGTAGTGATTCGTACATCGGAAAGGTTCCGAGTGATTCGGGTATTTTTCGGAGTATCGAGGAGTTACGGGAATACGGGGAAGAGTATTGGGCCTTAATGGGCCTTAGTGGGAACGAGCCAGGAGGTGGGGCGCGCCCCTCCCAAGCCCAGTCCGAATTGGACAAGGGGTTTGGGGCGCGGCCCCCCTCTCCCTTACTTCTCCACTCCCATCCTTTCCCCCCTTCTCCTAGTTGGACTAGGAAAGAAGGAGTCCTACTCCCGGTGGGAGTTGGACTCCCCTTGGCGCGCCCCTCCTTGGCCGGCCGCCCCTCCCCCTTGGCTCCTTTATATACGGGGGCAGGGGGGCACCTCTAGGCACACAAGTTAATCTTCGTGATCGTTCCTTAGCCGTGTGCGGTGCCCCCTTCCACCATATTCCACATCGGTCATATCGTAGCGGTGCTTAGGCGAAGCCCTGCATCGGTAGAACATCATCATCATCACCACGCCGTCGTGCTGGCGGAACTCATCCCCGACACCCTGCTGGATCGGAGTCCGGGGATCATCATCGAGCTGAACGTGTGCTGAACTCGGAGGTGCTGTACGTTCGGTTCTTGGATCGGTCGGATCGTGAAGATGTACGACTACATCAACCGCGTTGTCATAACGCTTCCGCTTACGGTCTACGAGGGTACGTGGACAACACTCTCCCCTCTTGTTGCTATGCATCACCATGATCTTGCGTGTGCGTAGGATTTTTTTTTGAAATTACTACGTTCCCCAACAGTGGCATCCGAGCCTGGTTTTATGCGTAGATGTTATATGCACGAGTAGAACACAAGTGAGTTGTGGGCGATATAAGTCATACTGCTTACCAGCATGTCATACTTTGGTTCAGCGGCATTGTGAGATGAAGCGGCCCGGGCCGACATTACGCGTACGCTTACGCGAGACTGGTTTCACCGCTACGAGCACTCGTTGCTTAAAGGTGACCGGCGGGTGTCTGTCTCTCTCACTTTAGTTGAACCGAGTGTGGCTACGCCCGGTCCTTGCGAAGGTTAAAACAGCACCAACTTGACAAACTATCATTGTGGTTTTGATGCGTAGGTAAGAACGGTTCTTGCTAAGCCCGTAGCAGCCACATAAAATTTGCAACAACAAAGTAGAGGACGCCTAACTTGTTTTTGCAGGGCATGTTGTGATGTGATATGGTCAAGGTGTGATGCTATATTTTATTGTATGAGATGATCATGTTTTGTAACTGAAGTTATCGGCAACTGGCAGGAGCCATATGGTTGTCGCTTTATTGTATGAAATGCAATCGCCCTGTAGTGTTTTACTTTATCACTAAGCGGCAATGTTGGGGATATCGCTTATCGGGAACTTATCGTTCGACCAATGATAAGGGGTAAATCGGCCAGTTTATCGGCATATCGGCCGATTTATCGCCATATCGGCTGATTTATCGGCCGATTTATCTTATCTGTCAGACAACGGTAAGCGATAAATCGACCGTTTATCAGAATATTGGAAGATATCTTGAACAGTGCTAAGCGGTAGCGATAGTCGTAAAAGCATAAGATTGGCGAGACGACAACGATGCTACGTTGGAGATCAAGGTGTCGCGCCGGTGACGATGATGATCACAACAGTGCTTCGAAGATGGAGATCACAAGCACAAGATGATGATGGCCATATCATATCACTTATAATGATTGCATGTGATGTTTATCCTTTATGCATCTTATCTTCTTTGATTGATGGTAGCATTTTAAGATGATCTCTCACTAATTATCAAGAAGTGTTCTCCCTGAGTATGCACCATTGCGAAAGTTCTTCGTGCTGAGACACCACGTGATGATCGGGTGTGATAGGCTCTACGTTCAAATACAACGGGTGCAAAACAGTTGCACACGCGGAATACTCAGGTTAAACTTGACGAGCCTAGCATATACAGATATGGCCTCGGAACACGGAGACCGAAAGGTCAGCGTGAATCATATAGTAGATATGATCAACATAGTGATGTTCACCATTGAAAACTACTCCATCTCACGTGATGATCGGACATGGTTTAGTTGATTTGGATCACGTGATCACTTAGATGACTAGAGAGATGTCTGTCTAAGTGGGAGTTCTTAAGTAATATGATTAATTGAACTTAAATTTATCATGAACTTAGTCCTGGAAGTATTTTGCAAATTATGTTGTAGATCAATAGCTCGCGTTGTTGCTTTCATATGTTTATTTGGATATGTTCCTAGAGAAAACTGTGTTGAAAATTGTTAGTAGCAATGATGCGGATTGGATCCGTGATCTAAGGTTTATCCTCATTGCTGCACAGAAGAATTACGTCCTTGATGCACCGCTAGGTGACAAACCTATTGCAAGAGCAGATGCAGACGTTATGAACATTTGGCTAGCTCAAAATGATGACTACTTGATAGTTTAGTGCACCATGCTTAAACGGCTTAGAATCGGGACTTCAAAGACGTTTTGAACGTCATGGACCATATGAGATGTTCCAGGAGTTGAAGTTAATATTTCCAGGAATGTAGAGATATGAAGTCTCCAACAAGTTCTATAGCTAAAAGATGGAGGACAATCGCTCAAGTAGTGAGCATGTGCTCAGATTGTCTGGGTACTTCAATTACTTGAATCAAGTGGGAGTTAATCTTCCAGATAAGATAGTGATTGACAGAATTCTCTAGTCACCATCACTAAGTTACTAGAACTTCATGATGAACTATAGTATGCAAGGGATGACGAAAACGATTCCCGAGCTCTTCGTGATGTTGAAATCGACGAAGGTAGAAATCAAGAAAGAGCATCAAGTGTTGATGATTGACAAGACCACTAGTTTCAAGAAAAGGGCAAAGGGAAAGAAAGGGAAACTTCAAGTAGAATGGCAAACAAGTTGTCACTCCCATGAAGAAGCCAAAGCTGGACCAAAGCCTGAAACTGAGTGCTTACACTGCAAAGGAAATGGTCACTGGAAGCAGAAATGCCCTGAATATTTGGTCGATAAGAAGGATGGAAAAGTAAACAAGGGTATATTTGATATACAAGTTATTGATGTGTGCCTTACTAGTGTTTATAGTAGCCCTTGAGTATTTGATACTTGTTTGGTTGCTAAGATTAGTAACTTGAAACAGGTATTACAGAATAAACAGAGACTAGTTGAAAGGGAAGTGACGATGAGTGTTGGAAGTAGTTCCAAGATAGATATGATCATCATCGCACACTCCCTATACTTTCGGAATTAGTGTTAAACCTAAATAAATATTATTTGGCATTTGCGTTGAGCATGAATATGATTTGATCATGCTTATTGCAATACGGTTATTCATTTAAAATCAAAGAATAATTGTTGTTCTGTTTACATGAATAAAACCTTCAAATGGTCATACACCCAATGAAAATAGTTTGTTGGATCTCGATCGTAGTGATACACATATTCATAATACTGATGCCAAAAGATGCAAAGTTAATAATGATAGTGCAACTTATTTGTGGCACTGCCGTTTGGGTCATATCGGTGTAAAGCGCATGAAGGAACTCCATAAAGATGGATTTTCGGAATCACTTGGTTATGAATCATTTGATGCTTGCGAACCGTGCCTTTTTGGGCAAGATGACTAAAACTCCGTTCTCCGGAACAATGGAATGAGCTACTGACTTATTGGAAATAATACATACTGATGTATGCGATCCGATGAGTGTTAAGGCTAGCGGCGTGTATCATTATTTTCTGACCTTCACAGATGATTTGAGCAGATATGGGTATATCTACTTGATGAAACATAAGTCTGAAACATTTGAAAAGTTCAAAGAATTTCAGAGTGAAGTGGAAAATCATCGTAACAAGAAAAATAAAGTTTCAACGATCCGATCATGGAGACGAATATTTGAGTTACGAGTTTGGTCTTCATTTAAAACAATGTGAAATAGTTTCGCAACTCACGCCACCTGGAACACCACGATGTAATGGTGTGTCCGAACGTCATAATCGTACTTAACTAGATATGGTGCGATCTATGATGTCTCTTATCGGTTTACCACTATCGTTTTGGGGTTATGCATTAGAGACAGCTACATTCACATTTAATAGGGCACCATCTAAATCCGTTGAGACGACACCGTATGAACTATAGTTTAGCAGTAAACCAAAGTTGTCGTTTCTTAAAGTTTGGAGTTGCGATGCTTATATGAAAAAGATTTTGAACCTGATAAGCTCGAACCCAAATCGGAGAAGTGCGTCTTCATAGAATACCCAAAGGAAACTGTTGGGTACACCTTCTATCACAGATCCGACGGCAAAACATTCGTTTCTAAGAATGGATCCTTTGTAGAGAAGGAGTTTCTCTAGAAAGAAGTGAGTGGGAGGAAAGTAGAACTTGATGAGGTAACTATACCTACTCCCTTGTTGGAAAGTAGTTTATCACAGAAATCAGTTCCAGTGATTCCTACACTAATTAGTGAGGAAGTTAATGATGATGATCATGAAACTTCAGATCAAGTTGCTACCAAACCTCGTAGGTCTTCCAGAGTAAGATCCGCACCAGAGTGGTGCGGTAATCATGTTCTGGAAGTCATGTTATTAGACCATGATGAACCTACAAACTATGAGGAAGCGATGATGAGCCCAGATTCCGCAAAATGGCTTGAGGCCATGAATTCTGATGGAATCCATGTATGAGAACAAAGTGTGGACTTTGGTGGATTTTCCCGATGATCGGCAAGCCACATTGTATAAATGGATCTTCAAGAGGAAGACAGATGCTGATAGTAGTGTTACTATCTACAAAGCTCGACTTGTCGCAAAAAGGTTTTCGACAAGTTCAAGGTGTTGACTACAATGCGATTTTCTCAACTGTAGTGATGCTTAAGTCTATCCGAATCATGTTAGCAATTGCCACATTTTATGAAATCTGGCAAAAGGATGTCAAAACTGCATTCCTTAATGGATTTATTAAAGAAGAGTTGTATATGATGCAACCAGAAGGTTTTGTCAATCCTAAAGGTGCTAACAAAGTGTGCAAGCTCCAGCGATCCATTTATGGACTGGTGCAAGCCTCTCGGAGTTGGAATATACGCTTTGATGAGTTGATCAAAGCATATGGTTTTATACAGACTTTTTGATAAGCCTGTATTTACAAGAAAGTGAGTGGGAGCTCTGTAGCATTTCTAATATTATATGTGGATGACATATTGTTGATTGGAAATGATATAGAAATTCTGGATAGCATGAAAGGATACTTGAATAAGAGTTTTTCAAAGAAAGACCTCGGTGAAGCTGCTTTCACATTGAGCATCAAGATCTATATAGATAGATCAAGACGCTTGATAAGATTTTTCAATGAGTACATACCTTGATAAATTTTTGAAATAGTTCAAAATGGAACAGTCAAAGAAGGAGTTCTTGCCTGTGTTGCAAGGTGTGAAGTTGAGTAAGACTCAAGACCCGACCATGGCAGAAAATAGAAAGAGAATGAAAAGTCATTCCCTATGCCTCAGTCATAGGTTCTATAAAGTATGCTATGCTGTGAACCAGACATATTGTATACCTTGCTCTGAGTTTGGCAAAGGAATACAATTTTGATGTAATAGTAGATCACAGGACAGCGGTCAAGAATATCCTTAGTGAGGACTAAGGAGATGTTTCTTGATTATGGAGGTGATAAAAGAGTTCGTTGTAAAAGTTACATTGGTGCAAACTTTTACACTGATCCAGATGACTCTAAGTCTCAATCTGGATACATATTGAAAGTGGGAGCAATTAGCTAGAGTAGCTCCATGCAGAGCATTGAATACATAGAATATTTGCAAAATACATACGACTTTGTATGTGAGAGACCCGTTGACTAAATTTCTCTCATGAACAAAACATGATCATACCTTTGTACTCTTTGGGTGTTAAACACATAGCGATGTGAGCTAGATTATTAACTCTAGTAAACCCTTTGGGTGTTGTTCACATGACGATGTGAACTATGGGTGTTAATCACATACAGATGTGAATATTGGTGTTAAATCACATGGTGATGTGAACTAAATTATTGACTCTAGTGCAAGTGGGGGACTGAAGGAAATATGCCCTAGAGGCAATAATAAAGTTATTATTTATTTCCTTATATCATGATAAATGTTTATTATTCATGCTATAATTGTATTAACCGGAAACATAATACATGTGTGAATACATAGACAAACATAGTGTCACTAGTATGCCTCTACTTGACTAGCTCATTTATCAAAGATGGTCATGTTTCCTAGCCATGGACAAAAGAGTTGTCATTTGATTAACAGGATCACATCATTAGGAGAATGATGTGATTGACTTGACCCATTCCGTTAGCCTTAGCACTTGATCGTTTAGTATGTTGCTATTGCTTTCTTCATGACTTATACATGTTCCTATGACTATGAGATTATGCAACTCCCGTTTACCAGAGGAACACTTTGTGTGCTACCAAACATCACAACGTAACTGGGTGATTATAAAGGAGCTCTACAGGTGTCTCCAAAGGTACATGTTGGTTGGCGTATTTCGAGATTAGGATTTGTCACTCCTATTGTCGGAGAGGTATCTCTGGGCCCACTCAGTATTGCACATCACTATAAGCCATGCAAGCATTGCAACTAATTAGTTAGTTGAGGGATGATGTATTACAGAACGAGTAAAGAGACTTGCCAGTAACGAGATTGAACTAGGTATTGAGATACCGACGATCGAATCTCGGGCGAGTAACATACCGATGACAAAGGGAACAATGTATGTTGTTATGTGGTTTGACCGATAAAGATCTTCGTAGAATATGTGGGAGCCAATATGAGCATCCAAGTTCCGCTATTGGTTATTGACCGGAAACGTGTTTCAGTCATGTCTACATTATTCTCAAACCCGTAGGGTCCGCACGCTTAAGCTTTTGATGACAGTTTTATTATGAGTTTATGAGTTTTGATGTACCTAAGGAGTTCGGAGTCCCGGATGAGATCAGGGACATGACGAGGAGTCTCGAAATGGTCGAGACGTAAAGATCGATATATTGGATGACTATGTTCGTATATCAGAAAGGTTCCGAGTGATTCGGGTATTTTTCGGAATACCGGGGAGTTACGGGAATACGGGGAAGAGTATTGGGCCTTAATGGGCCTTAGTGGGAACGAGCCAGGAGGTGGCGCGCACCCCTCCCAAGCTCAGTCCGAATTGGACAAGGGGTTTGGGGCGCGGCCCCCCTCTCCCTTCCTTCTCCACTCCCCTCCTTTCCCCCCTTCTCCTAGTTGGACTAGGAAAGGAGTCCTACTCCCGGTGGGAGTAGGACTCCCCTTGGCGCACCCCTCCTTGGCCGGCCGCCCCCTCCCCCTTGGCTCCTTTATATACGAGGGCAGGGGGGCACCTCTAGGCACACAAGTTAATCTTCGTGATCGTTCCTTAGCCGTGTGCTGTGCCCCCTTCCACCATATTCCACCTCGGTCATATCGTAGCGGTGCTTAGGCGAAGCCCTGCGTCGGTAGAACATCATCATCGTCACCACGCCGTCGTGCTGACGGAACTCATCCCCGACACCCTGCTGGATCGGAGTCCGGGGATCGTCATCGAGCTGAACATGTGCTGAACTCGGAGGTGTCGTACGTTCGGTGCTTGGATCGGTCGGATCGTGAAGATGTACGACTACATCAACCGCGTTGTCATAACGCTTCCGCTTACGGTCTACGAGGGTACGTGGAAAACACTCTCCCCTCTCGTTGCTATGCATCACCATGATATTGCGTGTGCGTAGGATTTTTTTTGAAATTACTACGTTTCCCAATAGAAACAACTGCCGAGTATTCCCTGGATCCGTGTCGTTCCCTTCCTAGGCCTCGCCGTCGTCCATCGCCCTGGTGCTCTCGGCGCGACCTGGTCAACATGGTCAATGAACGACATCCATCAGAAGCGGACTGTACGTGGAGAGGCTGACAGTTGGGTCCACGGCCGCACGCAAGGAAATGCATCCTTATTACGCGCAAAATAATGATTCCTCCACCTGACATCTATGAGCCACCGGAAGGGCCTTTGTATTTCACAAAAAAACGTTCCCCCCGCTGACAGGTCGGACCCACCAGCTATATCTTCGCACGCAAGGAAGTGCCTCCTTTTTATGCCCAAACAAATGATTACCCCCCTGCTAGCTGGGACGCACCATATTGTTGGGCTGACTTGTGGGCCTACTAAGTTGACGGGGACGGAGGGCTTTGTCAACTTAGTCAATACTCCAGTGACCATATGATGTCCATCCAACGGCCATACGGCTTCTTCAACCTCTGGTCTTCTTGCTCCAGCCGCCCAAAGCAGTGTCGGTCATGCCGCGTGCTCCTGCCTCCCGTGGCCGGCTGTGCTACCGCCTGCTCCTGCCTCCCGTGGCCCGGCTCCGTGTCGTCCCCTTCCTAGGCCTCGCCGTTGTCCACCGCTGTCATGCTCTCGGTGCGGCGTGGTCAATGTGGTCAACGACCGACTTCCATCGGAAGAGTACTGTACGTAGAGAGGCTGACAGCTGGGTCCACGGCAGCCGCAAGGAAGTGCCTCCTTATTACGCGGAAAATAATTATTCATCCACCTGACAGCGGGGACCACCGGACGAGCCACCAGTATTTTGCGAAATGAATCGTTTCCCCCTGACTGCTGGGACCCACCAGACGGGCCACCGTATTTCGCGAAAAAAACGTTCCCCCCACTATCAGTTCGGACCCACCGGAAGTGCCTCCTTATTATGCACAAAACAACGAATACTCCCCCGGCTAGCTGGGACCCACCTTGGTGGGAGGCTGTCCTATGGGCCTACTAAGTTGACGGGGCCGAAAGGCTTTGTCAACTTAGTCAATATGAACGATTCTAGCTCCAGTGACCGTACGATGTCCATCCAACTGCCGTAGTGCTTCTTCAACCTCTGGTCTTCTTGCTCCAGCCGCCCAAAGCAGCGCCGGTCGTGCTGCATGCTCCTGCCTCCTGTGGCCGGTTGTGCTGCCGCAGAGGCCTCACCGCCCCCTACTATTCCCACCGCTGGCCAGGCCCGGCGGCGACGACAACCTCACACCGCAGCCGAACCAGTGAACCCTTGTACTCCTCTCCGCAGGGCTTCCACTGCCGCGTCTTCCCTGGCTCCGCGTCGTCCCCTTCCTAGGCCTCGTCGTCGTCCACCGTCGTGGTGCTCTCCACGCGGCGTGGTAAACGTGGTCAAGGAACGACTTCCATCGGAAGAGTGCTGTACGTGGAGAGGCTGACAGCTGGGTCCACGGCCATAGCCCAGTTTTTTTTGTGATTTGCCAATTAAGTCGCTTTGTCAGGCCTATTGGGCTGCAAATCTTTCAAGACAAGGAGAGCTTTTCATTCGGCTGGCCGAGAAAATGGCCCATGAGTAATGAGAAATGGGCTGTACATTTTTAAAACACATCAAACCGGCAATTAGTTTCAATTTTTTTTTATTTCAAGATTTTAAATTACATTAATTTTTATGCGTGGAGAATTTGTTAGATTTTATATTGATATACATTTATTTTTAAAATTAGTTTGAATGTGAGTCGAAATTTCGGGATTAAAAACAGTTCGGACCGCACCGAAATATGCAAAATTTCGTATAATTTTTTAACTGTGGCCACAATATGGGCTGTAATGCTAACAAAAAGAATATGGGCTCCAAAAAAAACCTTAAGAATTAGCAAATGGGCTGTAAATTATTAGAAATAATGGCAGATGGGCTGTATGCTGTTTTCCAGAGATTTGAGGCTTTCCTAAAAAAAGGTTGACGGACAAGCAGTGACGGTTGGATGTCCATCCAACGGCCGTCGTGCTTCTTCAATCTCTGCTCTTCCTGCTCCAGCCGCTCAAACAAGCGCCGGCGAGACTGCCTGCTCCCTCCTCCTCGCGGCCGGCTATGCTGCCGTGCAGGCCTCACCGCCCCACCGTACTCCCATCGCTGGCCTAGCCATCCCTCTACTCACCCACACCTGCTGTTATTCTCTGGCGACGGCAGACGAACCAGTAAACCCTTGTTCAGTCGTACTCCCCTCTGCGTGGGAAACAACTGCTGAGTCTTCCCTGCCTCCGTGTCGTTCCCTTCCTAGGCCTCGCCGTCGTCCACCGCCCTGGTGCTCTCGGCGCGGCCTGGTCAACATGGTCAACGACCGACATGCATCTGAAGTGGACTGCACGTGGAGAGGCCGACGGCTGGGTTCACGGCCGCATGCAAGGAAATGCCTCCTTATTACGCGCAAAATAATGATTCGTCCACCTGGCATCAGGGACCCACCGAAAGGGCCTCATTATTTCACGAAAAAACGTTACCGCCGCTGACAGCTCGGACCCACCAGCTATATCTTCGCACGCAAGGAAGTGCCTCCTTATTACGCACAAAAAAATGAATACTCCCCCTGTTAGCTGGGACCCAGTATAGTGGCAGGCTGACTTGTGGGCCTACTAAGTTGATGGGGACGGAGGGCTTTGTCAACTTAGTCAATATGCATGATTCTAGCTCCAGTGACCGTACGATGTCCATTCAACGGACGTAGTGCTTCTTCAACCTCTGGTCTTCTTGCTCCAGCCGCCCTAACCAGCATCGGTCGTGCCTCGTGCTCCTGCCTCCCGTAGCCGGCTGCGATGCGTCGGAGGCCACACCGCCCCCTACTACTCCCACCGCTGGCGAGGCCATCCCTCTACTCACCCACACCCCCTGTTATTCTACGGCGACGGCAGCCTCACACCACAGCGAACCAGTGAAGCCTCGTACTCCTCTACGCGTGGGCATCCACTGCCGCGTCTTCTCCGGCTCCATGTTGTCCCCTTCCTAGGCCTCGCCGTCGTTCACCGCCCTGGTGCTCTCAGCGCAGCGCGGTCAACATGGTCAAGGAACGGCTTCCATCGGACGTGAACTGTATGTGGAGAGGCTGACAGCTGGGTCCACGGCCGTAGCAAGGAAGTGCCTCCTTATTACGCGCAAAATAATTATTCCTCCACCTGACAGCGGGGACCCACCGGACGGGCCACCATATTTCGCGAAAAAAACATTTCCCCCCTGACTGCTGGGACCCACCAGCTACATCTTCGCACGCAAGGAAGGGCGTCCGGGCAAAAAAAATGATTCACCCCCCTGACTGCTCGGACCCACCAGCTACATCTTCGCACGCAAGGAAGTGCGTCCGGGCAAAAAAAACGATTCACCCCCCTGACTGCTGGGACCCACCAACTACATCTTCGCACACAAAGGAAGTGCGTCCGGGCAAAAAAACCGATTCGCCCCTCTGACTGCTGGGACCCACCAGCTACATTTTCACACGCAAGGAACTGCCTGACAGTCGAGACCCACCTAGTCGAAGCGTACGTAGCGTTGTCATTCTGGTCGCGAACTTGTACGTACATATATACTGGTCAATGTAGAGGCGCGCACGTGTCGTAGTAGAGGCGTGTACGTGTCGTAGTAGAGGCGCGCACGTAGCATGTACACGTACATACAGCGGCCAGGGTGCAAGAAAGAAAATACGGCCACGTATGTGTACATACGGATGGGGTCTCGAACGCCTAGTCGCGCATACGTACAGCGAGGGCTCGTGTTCATGGGGAGGCAACGGAACGCGTCATGTTCATGGGGAGGCAACGGAATGCGTCGTGTTCATGGGGAGGCAACGGAATGCGCAACGGAATGCGTGGGAGCCAACCGGCTTGGACGGAACAGGCGATGGAAATGAGGCCTGGCGTACCGCAGAACGGAGGAAATGGACCTCCTACGGTCGAAACGGGGGTCCTGTTGATCGGGAGGGGTGTGGCGTACCGCAAAACGGACGAAACGGACCTCCTACGGTCGAAACGGGGGTCCTGTTGATTGGGAGGGGTGTGGCGTACCGCAAAACGGAGGAAACGGACTTGTGTTGGAGCGCTACGGTCGAAACGGGAGTCCTGTTGATCGGGAGGGGTGTGGCGTACCGCAAGACAGACAAAACAGACTTGTGTTGGAGCGCTACAGTCGAAACGGGGGGAGGGGGGAGGGGTGTGGCGTACCGCAAAACGGGACTCCACGGGATACTGTTCATCTCCACCGTCGACCTCCTCCAGCCTCCACGGGCTACCGTCGACCTCCTCCAGCCTCCACAGGCTCCTGTTCATCCAGCCTCCACCGCGCGCTACTCCACCGGCTACTGTTGAACCACCCCTCCACGGGCACCCCTCCACCGTCTACTGTTCATCCAGCCCTCCACACCACGGGGTCCTGTTCAACCACCCCTCCACGACCACCCCTCCACCGTCTATTGTTCATCCAGCCCTTCACACCACGGGTTCCTGTTCATCCAGAGGCAACGCCACCACTCACTGTTCATCCAAACCCCCCGCAACGCTCACTGTTCATCCAATCAATCGGCTTCAGTTAGCAGTAGTAGCGAAGGAATCGCTCCATCAGGTTCAGTTAACAGCCATCGATCGATCCCTCGGGTTCAGTAACGCATAGCCTGCAGTGCAATCGCTCGGGTTCAGTTAGAGCCCAACGCCTCGCTCGGCTTCAGTTAGAGCCAATGCCTCGCACACACGCGCGTACGTACGAGAGAAACGTGCATCGCTCTGCCCCCGACCTCCCACCGTAACCGGCAACTCCCCAAAATTTTCCTCCCCCTCGCTTCTACCACGATTTTTTCCGTCATGGACGGCCCAAAGAATGTCATGCAGCCGCGTCTCCGGCCCGCCCAGGATGAAAAGCCCATTTTCTGTCATGATTTTTTGTCATAGAAGTAGGAGCCACCACATCTATGATGATACCGGGTTTTGTCACAATTATCGTCATAGAAGTGTCATATGTATGACAGGAAAAAAATTCGTTCGGCCCAAAATGTCACGGATGTGTCTTTTTTTTGTAGTGGTAACAATATCCTTCACATACTTAGCATAAGGATTCATTTTAAGCATTTCAGTAAAACGCATACGCAAGAAGATAGGTCTAATCATTTCAGCAAAGCACTCAAAATCCTCATCATCCTTTTTCTTAGATGGTTTAGGAGGAAAAGGCATGGGTTTCTGAACCCATGGTTCCCTTTCTTTACCGTGCTTCCTAGCAACAAAGTCTCTCTCATCATAATGTTGATTCTTGGATTGTGGGTTATCAAGATCAACAGCAGGTTCAATTTTTACATCATTATCATTACTAGGTGGAGCATCATCATTAACATCATCATTAACATTATCACTAGGTTCATGTTCATCACCAGATTGTGTTTCAGCATCAAAAATAGAAATATCATTCGGATTCTGAGGTGTGTCAACAACAGGTTCACTAGAAGCATGCAAAGTCCTATCATTTTTCTTTTTCTTCCTCTTAGATGGACTAGGTGCATCAACATTAGTTCTCTGAGAATCTTGCTCAATTCTCTTAGGGTGGCCCTCAGGATACAAAGGTTCCTGAGTCATTTTACCACCTCTAGTCATAACTCTAACAACATTGTCATTTTTCTTACTATTTATTTCATTGAGCAAATCATTCTGAGCTTTAAGTACTTGTTCAACTTGAGTGGTAACCATAGAAGCATGTTTACTAATGAGTTTAAGTTCACCTTTAACTCTAGACATATAGTCACTCAAGTGTTCAATCATATAAGCATTGCATTTTAATTTTTTACCAAAATAAGCACTGAAATCTTCTTGCTTAACCATAAAATTATCAAACTCATCTAAGCATTGGCTAGCAAACTTAGTAGGCGGGATTTCAGCTTTATCATATCTATAGAGAGAATTTACCTTTACTACCTGTGTCGGGTTATCAAGACCATGTATTACTTCGATAGGTGGTAAATTAAGACCATGTATTTCTTCAATAGGAGGTAAATTCTTAACATCTTCAGCTCTATACCTTTTTCTTTCATAGATTTCTTTGCCTCTTGCATATCTCCAGGACTGAGAAATAGAATACCCCTTTTCTTCGGAGTTGGCGTAGGAGTGGGTTCAGGAAGTGTCCAATTATTTTCATTACTCAACATATTATTCAATAGCAATTCAGCTTGATCAACTGTTCTTTCCCTGAAAACACAACCAGCACAACTATCCAGGTGGTCTTTGGAAGCATCGGTTAGTCCATTATAAAAGATATCAAGTATTTCATTTTTCTTGAGAGGATGATCAGGCAAAGCATTAAGTAATTGGAGAAGCCTCCCCCAAGCTTGTGAGAGACTCTCTTCTTCAATTTGCATAAAATTATATATATCCCTTAAAGCAACTTGTTTCTTATGAGCAGGGAAATATTTAGCAGAGAAGTAATAAATCATATCCTGGGGACTACGCACACAGCCAGGATCAAGAGAATTAAACCATGTTTTAGCATCACCCTTTAATGAGAACGGAAATAACTTAAGGATATAATAGTAGCGAGTTTTCTCATCATTAGTGAATAGGGTAGCTATATCATTTAATTTAGTAAGATGTGCCACAACAGTTTCAGATTCATAGCCATAGAAAGGATCAGATTCAACCAGAGTAATTATCTCAGCATCGACAAAGAAATCATAATCCTTATCAGTAACAAAGATAGGTGAATTAGCATAAGCAGGATCATATTTCATTCTAGCATTCAGGGATTTTTCTTTCAGCTTAACTAATAATTTCTTAAGATCACTCCTATAATTGCAAGCAAGAAAGTCTCTAGTAGTTTCTTCATCCATAACATAACCCTCAGGCACAACAGGCAATTCATGTCTAGCCCTAGCAAGTTGTTCATCTAGAAATCCACCTAGTGGCACAGTATTATCAAGCATAGAAGTAGTTTCATCATAAGTATTGATACGTCTCCAACATATCTATAATTTATGAAGCATTCATGCTATTTTTTTATCTGTTTTGCATGATTACGGGCTTTATTATACACTTTTATATTACTTTTGGGACTAACCTATTAACCAGAGGCCCAGCCCATATTGTTGTTTTATTGCCTGTTTCAGTATTTCGAAGAAAAGGAATATCAAACGGAGTCCAAACAGAATGAAACCTTCGGCAGCGTGATTTTTGGGAAGAATATGACCCTGGAGACTTGGAGTTCACGTCAGAAGATCCTCGAGGAGGCCAGGAGATAGGGGGGAGCCCCCCTACTAGGCACGCCCCCCTGTCTCGTGGTCCCCTCGAGGCTCCCCCAACCGACTTCTTTCGCCTATATAAGCCTACGTACCCTAAAAACATCAAATATCAAGATAGATCGGGAGTTCCACCGCCGCAAGCCACTGTAGCCACCAAAAACCTCTCGGGAGCCTGTTCCAGCACCCTGCCGTAGGGGGGAACCCATCACCGGTGGCCATCTTCATCATCCGGCGCTATCCATGATGAGGAGGGAGTAGTTCACCCTCGGGGCTGAGGGTATATACCAGTAGCTATGTGTTTGATCTCTCTCTCTCTCTCTCTCTCTCGTGTTCTCTCTATGGCACAATCTTGATGTATCGCGAGCTTTGCTATTATAGTTGGATCTTATGATGTTTCTCCCCCTCTACTCTCTTGTGATGAATTGAGTTTCCCTCTTGAAGTTATCTTATCGGATTGAGTCTTTGATTTGAGAACACTTGATGTATGTCTTGCTGTGTTTACCTGTGGTGACAATGGGATATCACGTGCCACTTGATGTATGTATTGGTGACCAACTTGCGGGTTCCACCCATGAACCTATGCATAGGGGTTGGCACACTTTTTCTTGACTCTCTGGTAGAAACTTTGGGGCACTCTTTGAAGTACTTTTATGTTGGTTGGATGAATCTGAGATTGTGTGATGCATATCATATAATCATGCCCACGGATACTTGAGGTGACAATGGAGTATCTAGGTGACATTAGGGTTTTGGTTGATTTCTGCCTTAAGGTGTTATTCTAGTATGAATTCTATGATGGATTGAGCGGAAAGAATAGCTTTATGTTATTTTATTACGAACTCTTGAATAGATAGAATAGAAAGGATAACTTTGAGGTGGTTTCGTACCCTACCATAATCTCTTCGTTTGTTCTCCGCTATTAGTGGCTTTGGAGTGACTCTTTGTTGCATGTTGAGGGATTGTTATATGATCTATCTATGTTATTATTGTTGAGAGAACTTGCACTAGTGAAAGTATGAACCCTAGGCCTTGTTTCCTACCATTGCGATACCGTTTACGCTCACTGTTATCATTAGTTACCTTGCTGTTTTTATATTTTCCAGATTACAAAAACCTATATCTACCATCCATATTGCACTTGTATCACCATCTCTTCGCCGAACTAGTGCGCCTATACAATTTGCCATTGTATTGGGTGTGTTGGGGACACAAGAGACTCTTTGTTATTTGGTTGCAGGGGTGTTTGAGAGAGACCATCTTCATCCTACGCCTCCCACGGATTGATAAACCTTAGGTCATCCACTTGAGAGAAATTTGCTACTGTCCTACAAACATGTGCTCTTGCAGGCCCAACAACGTCTACAAGAAGAAGGTTGTGTAGTAAACATCAAGCTCTTTTCTGGCGCCGTTGCCGGGGAGGTGAGTGCTTGAGGTATATCTTTAGATCTTGCAATCGAATCTTTTTGTTTCTTGTTTTATCACTAGTTTAGTTTATAAAAAGAAAAACTACCAAAAATGGAATTGAGTTTGTGTCATACGCTTCATCTTTTTAATATCTTTCGTGAGTATGATGGAAAGGAAAATTGTGCTCAAGTGCTAGAGGAAGAATGCATTAAAATGCTTGGTACTAAATATTTGAATGATGAGCATGATTGCAATGTTGTTAGTTTTAATTCCTTGAATATCCATGATGCTAATGATATGCAAAGCCACAAGCTTGGGGAAGCTATGTTTGATGAATACGATATTTTTTGTCCCCCAAGTTTTGATATGCAAAGTTGTTATGATGAAAGAATGCCTCCTATTTATGATGATTATATTGATGGAAGTGGGTTTGGAAGAGTGTCAACTTTAGGAAGTAGTGATCCCACTATTTTGGAGGATGTTGAATCTTATTGTGATGAACATGAAAGTGGATTTGGAAGAGTGTCAACTTTATTTAGTGATGATTCCACTATTTTGGAAGAGGTTCCAATTGATTATGAGAACAAAGTTGCTATCTATGATGATTATTGTGATGACTTGTATGCTATTAATAATAATGATAACCATGAGACTTGTCATCATGATTTTAGTTTTCAATTGGATTATGCCTCACATGATAATTATTTTGTTGAGTTTGCTCCCACTACTATTCATGAGGAGAATTTTGCTTATGTGGAGAGTAGTAAATTTTCTATGCTTGTAGATCATAAAAAGAATGATTTAGATGTTGTTTATATTGTTGAATTCATTCATGATGCTACTGAAAATTATTATGAGGGAGGAGCATATGCTTGTAGGAGTTGTAATAATGTCAAGTTTCCTCTCTATGTGCTTCAAGTTTTGAACTTATGGTTGTTTTACCTTCCTATGATAGTTGATTATTGTTCCAATAAGTCGTTTTCTCACAAAATCCCTATGCATAGGAAGTGGGTTAGGCTTAAATGTGCTAGTCATATGCTTCATGATGCTGCCGTTATGTTTCAATTCTTATCTTGTATGTGAGCATCATTGTCATCATCATGCCTAGCTAGAAAGGCATTAAATAAAAGCACTTGTTGGGAGACAACCCAATATTTATCCTTACTGTTTTTGTGTGTCCACATGATTATGCTACTGTAGTAATCATGTTTTATAGCTTTTGTTTCAATAAAGTGCCAAGTAAGACCTTTAGGATAGCTTACAGTGATAGTTGTGTTGATCCTGCTGAAAATCAGAAACTTTTGCACCCAGTAAATTAGTTTTGTTAATTCACAGAAACTTTATTCTGATGTGATTATTTTTTCCCTGGATTGGTACACAAATTGCTTAGGACTTCCTAATTTGGTAGAATTTTGGGAGTTCCATAAGTATACTTTTGATACAGATTCCTGCAGACTGTTCTGTTTTTGACAGATTCTGTTTTCTATGTGTTGTTTGCTTATTTTGATGCATCTATGGCTAGTATTAAGTGGTATGAACCATAGATAAGTTGGAATACAGTAGATATTACACCAATATTAATTTAGAATGAGTTCATTACAGTACCTAAGTGGTGGTTTTATTTTCTTATACTAACGGAGCTTACGAGTTTTCTGTTGAGTTTTGTGTTGTGAAGTTTTCAAGTTTTGGGTAAGGATTCAATGTACTATGGAATAAGGAGTGGCAAGAGCCTAAGCTTGGGGATGCCCAAGGCACCCCAAGGTAATATTCAAGGACAACCAAGAGCCTAAGCTTGGGGATGCCCGGAAGGCATCCCCTCTTTTGCCTTCGTCCATCGGTAACTTTACTGGGAGCTATATTTTTATTCACCACATGATATGTGTTTTGCTTGGAGCGTCATTTTATTTTGTTAGTATTTGGTTGCTGTCATTTATAATAATGTTCTGCATCTTTAGTTTCAATAAAAATGTCAAGGATAGTGTCGGGGGTTGGGTGCGACATATGCCAAAGGATGGCTTATCATGGTGGGGGCGAGTAGAACGTCGCCGGTGCCCGGAAACGGAATGAGGCGAAGACATGCACGCCGGCGGATCTTACCCAGCTTCGGGGCTCTTCGGGGAGATAACACCCCTACTGCTGCTCTGCGGGGTCTCAGCACGATCACTAAGGCAAAGTGAGTACAAGGTTGCTCCTCGAGCTGTATTGTGGAGGTAGAAGAAAGCAGGGCTAGCTCTCTCCTTCCTATATGATCTGGTCTAGTGCTAATGGATTTGAACCCTTTGCATGGGTGCCCCAAGGGGTTTATATAGGCCTACCCCCCGGGGGGTACAATGGTAATCCGGCTGGGCGCGGGTCCCAGTCGTCTGTCTCTCAGGCCGCCGTCTTCTTCTCCGACTGTTGGGGCCCGCCGACTGGCGGGCCCCACCGACAGGCCCGGCACTGTAGTCGTGCTTCTAATGACGCTGGCTTGGTCATGGGGTCGTGGCAACAGTGCCGCCGCCTGACGGACGATCACTGTCGCCATTCCCCGTCTTGTCTGGTTAATGGCGTGTGGGGCCCGTGGGAGGGGCCGGCCGACTCCAGGGGGCCAACTCCCACGGGTCCGTCTTTGGGGCATTCTCGCCGTCTTCTGTGCTCCCGCTGACGAGTGGGTCCCGCCATCTCTGGGTCGTACAGATAGGCTGTCGTGGGCACAGTGCGCCGCCCACTGAGGCTGAGTTCAGGGCAGGCATGGCAATAGTGCCGCGCCACGATGGAGATATCCAGCGGTACGGCGCACTTTAGCCATGCCAGCCCCTTGTAGGCAGGGTGGAGATGGCCACGCTGTGACCGTACCCTGCCCCGTCAATCGTGGCGAAGGCAGGAGATGGATGGAGTCACGGCCGACTCTCTATAGCCGGCTTCTCCAGAAGTCGCCAGCTAAGAGTCGGCTTGTCTTGGAGTCGCCCCTGGGACTCGGCTTATCTTGGAGTCATCCCTGGGACTCGGCTTGAGGGGCGCAGCCTGCCCCGATGTCTTGAAAGGTTCAGGGGCTCGGGTTAGCCTACCCGTGGCCCATTACTCCGACAGTAGTCCCCGAAGCTGGTGAGGCTCCAAGGGTGATACGCCAGGGGGCCTCAACAGTTTCATTCTTCTGTGGTGGAATCTGGGCTTTGCTTGCCGTCTTCTTTCAGGCTGACTATCGGGAGCCGGACTCGCAGAGGACCGTCTTGCCTCCTAAGGAGTTCGAAAGTCGCGGTGGGAAACCAGGCAGCGTGCCCGATACGCTTCCGCGCGGTCGCCCACCGCGGACCCGTCGCGCAGCGCCACGCGGCGAGGGCAGTCTGCCTACCCACGCGTGCGACGGGACAGGCCGTCAGGCGGGGCCCGCCACTACCACGCCTCGGCATGCGAACGGATCCGTTGCGGCCGTGCGGACGGTTGGGTTTCCCACGTTGTTACTGCACGCAGTAACTTCGTGGGGTAAATCGTGGGGGGGGGCGTGGGGTCCCGTCCGCAGTTAATCCCACGCCCGCCCCATCGGCTTCTCAGCCTACGAGGCTATAAGTAGGCGGGGGGAGAGGAGCGGCGAAGCACGCGCGCCCATCTTCCCTGCTCCCCCGCCTCCTCTCGCTTCCTCTGCTTCCTTCTCCTTCTTGCCGCCGCCGTGCCGAACAACGCCGCGCCCGCAGCGATGAGCTCTTCCTCCGCCGCCGCGGCTCCTGCCGTGCGCTCTGGCGTGTGGGACGGCTCCGAGGTGGACGATGACCTCATCGAGTTTCTTCGCAAGACGCGCCGCCTCCCCGGTGCAAACCTCGTGCGAGCCCGCGCCGCGCCAGCGAGGGAGATATCGCCGGCGCCGGAGGAGGGCGAGCGGGTCATATTCCGCTTGCACCTCATGCGCGGCCTGGGGCTGCCGGCGAGCGGCTTCTTTCGCTCCTTCTTGGAGTTCCACGGGCTCCAGCCGCACCACCTCACTCCGAACACGGTGGTGCTGCTGGCCGCCTTCGCCACCCTGTGCGAGGGCTTCCTCGGCGTTCTCCCCACCATCGAGCTGTGGGGAGAATTCTTTCAATCCAATCTTGGCACGCACGTCGCCGGCGTGCCAACCTAGTGCGGAGCCTTCATCGCGATGCGGAGATCGACAGCCGACAATCTGTTTCCCTCCATCCCGCTGATCAAGTCGGTGAAGATGTGGCAGCGCTCTTACTTCTACGTGAAGAACGTCGCCCCAAACGGCGACTGGGTCAATCTGCCGCCTTATGAAGTCGGCGCACCGGCTGGGAGGCTCCCCAGCTGGTCCCACCGAGTCAAGACGCTGACTCCCTCCGGAGCCACCGCCGTGGCATGACTCTGAGTCCTGATGCAGTCGGAGGGCTTGGTCGGGGCCGACTTGCTAGCCGCCTTCGTGGCGCGCCGAGTCCTCCCTCTCCAAGGCCAGCCTCATCTGATCAGTCAGATGAGCGACCACTAGGACCCGAGTCGGATGTGCACCAGGGACATGCCCCGCGCGGAAGTGGCGAACATGGTGAACCACATCACAAACTGCGAGCTCGCGGCGGACTGGCAGTTCGGCAAAGAGCCGTACTCGCGTGCCAACCCTCCTCCGGTGGTAAGTCGCATCTCTTGTTGCTCTGTTTTCTTTGTAGCCGAATCCGACTTCTGATCTCTTTGGTTTCTTTGAGTCAGAACCCTCTCATTCAGCCTGCAACCGGCGTCACAAGACCGCCCCGTGAGTTCGTCCCCGATCGAGCGGAGAGTGACGTCGACGAACCCGACTTGGGGGCGGCAGCGATGGAGGCCGACGCCGAAGGCGGAGGGGGAGGAGCGGGAAGCGGCTTCAGGCCCTCGGCCACCTTCGCCGACTGGCCTGAAGACGATGCCGAAGGGGAAGTCGCCCCGCGCCACCAGCCATGGGTCGGCCTGCCGGGTGCGAGTTCCTCCGCCGGCTTGGCCGGTCAAGGCGGCGTGAAGAGGCGCCATGCCGAGCCGAGTTCGCTCGGCAGCAAGCCGAAGAAGTTCAAGGGGGCGGCCACTGCGACCAAGCGGGAGGAGGCGGCCGCGAAGGCCAACCACTTCCGTAAGGAAGTGAAGAAGCCGCCACTAGTCTCTGCGTAAGTTTTTCCGCCTTCGTCTTATTTTCCTTTAGTGAATCTTGTCCGAGTCTTTTACACTCCTTCCTTGCTTTAGGGCTCCCCTTACCCTTGAGAGGGTCGCCGCCCCCTCCGTCATGGGGTCGGTAGAGACGTCCGCCAACACTCGGCAGATTGACCCCGCCGCCGACCTCCGGGAGGCGACGGAGCAAAATGCGCAAGAGAGGCGCGACGAGGAGGAGGCCGACCGCCTGGAGAAGGCGGAGGCCTCCGCCCAGAAAAAACTAGAAGAGGCTGAATCCACCGTTGCTACAAGACGGCGAGCAGAGGAGGCCGCGCACTGCCAATCAACGTTGCACGTCCTCTCGTTGTCCTCCCCACCGCTGCCCCTGGAGTTCATGGGGCAGACTGGAGAAGCCGGCGCCGAGAACCCCATCGCGGAGAAGGAAAGCGGCAAGGCCTCCATGTCGGATATGCTCATGCCACCACCACCGCCTCCGCCGCCGTCTTGGAGTGCGCATGGTAAACAGCCGACGGGCCCGCCGGTGCTGCCGACTGAGGATGAGACCGTGGCGAGGCTGCTCCTTCAAGTCGCCTCGCCAGCGCGCCGCCGCCTTGAGAAGGTGACTTCGGCGCCATGGCCCCTAGAGACCGGTGCCGCCAGCTCGGCCATCCCAGATGCCGAGGCGACGAGCGCCGCGCCCGTTGGGTGGGTGCGAGGAGGCGGCACATGTTCGCTGAACCAGGCACTTCTGGACGTCCAGGCGAAGCTGCGAGTCGAGGGCGACGCCCTCCAGAACTGCACCAAGGCGCATCTGCCATCGCGAGCAGCCGTCCGAGTATGCTTTCTTCTTTTGATTCTTGTTTTTCTTGTTCTTCTCTGTGGGGGCGCGCTAGCGCACCCACTGGGTGTAGTCCCCGAGTTTCGGGCCGGCTGCTGAGCAGGCGGTTCGGAACTTCCTCTGGAGAGTTCCAAATATTTATCTTTGTCTGAAATGCTTATTACAGGAGTATCACAACCTCCGCGTCACTGCCTTCAACCGCAATGTTGAGGAGCTAGGCAAGCGGACTGCCGACTTGTCAGAGAGCCGAAGTAAGTCCTTCTTCTTTTTCGCGGGGGCGCGCTGGCGCACCCGCGGGCTGTAGTCCCCGAGATTCGGGCCGACTGCTGAGCAGTCGGGCCAGATCTTCCTGGCAACCTTCTTCTTTTTTGCGGGGGCGCGCTGGCGCACCCGCGGGCTGTAGTCCCCGAGATTCAGGCCGACTGCTGAGCAGTCGGGCCGGATCATCCCGGCGACCTTCTTTGTTGGTGACATAACATCTTTTTTCTTTTTTCATTCTTCAGAGGCCAACTCCACTCTTCAGGAGCGGCTGGGTGAGGCCAATACCGCCTTGCGTGCCAAGGAGGAGGAGTGCAGCAAGCTCGCCACAGAGCACGACCTGCTGGCCGCGCAGCTGGCGGAACAGAAGGAGCTGCTTAAAAAGGCGCAGGACGAGGCGGAGAAGAGAGAGACCACTCTCCTGGCCCAGTTTGAAAGCGAGCGCTCCTCCTGGATCGACAAGGAGGCGCTGCTGACCTCCGGCTTCCATGAGACCGAAGACATCGTCGACGGTGAGTTTCCTTTACTTTCTTTCTTTCTTTGAGCTTCCGACTAAGGGTCGGGCTAACTTCTGATTTTTTGACTTGCTTCTTTTTTGTCTTGGCAGACTTCTTCCCTGGCCACTCGCAGGCAGTCACACAAGCCATCGAGGCTGATCGCGGGGCACGGAGGGCAAATGGCACGGAGATCGCCGCTAATGCCCCCCTGACCATCGACGAGCAGCTTCTGAGCATCGAGGCCCGTCTTCGGCCGGCCCATCGGTTGATGCGCCGGCTTCAGCGTGTCAGCGCCCAGGCAGTTGCCGCTCTGTGGCCAGACATGCCGGCTCTACGCACTGCCAGTCAGACTGCCGACTGGCTGGAGGTGGCAGCTGGCCGTCTTGAGGCCTGGAAGGGTTCCTCGGCCCGGGCCGGAGCGCGCCGGGCCTTGGAATTCGTCAAGGCGTGGTATCCGGGGCTGGACTTGGACCGGCTGGCCGCGTTCCGGTCAGAGGCCCAGGCAGAGTTGGTGGCTGTGGAGGGCGCCCTTGTCGAGCGTGCGGTGGCGATTGCCAACTACACCGATACCAGCGTCTTCGTCCCCGAACGGGCTGCAGGCGGCGAGGAGGTGCCGCTGGAGTGGTTCGGGATGAACCCGGACTACGACGAGGACTCGGCGGAGGTGATTGGCTCCAGCACCGAGGAGGAAGGCGAGGCGGAGGACGAAGGCGAGACGGAGGCGCCAGAAGACGGTGCAGGCGACCAGCCTTAGCTCGACCGCGCCTCTAGCAACGATCCGCATCCGACCGGGCCGGCTGCCGCTGGAGATGATCAAGCCAAGACTACCCAGCTGGCCGCCCCGGCGCCTGACGCCGCTGTCTCCTCCGATCCTCCGAACCCGTCTACCGCTCCCTAGGCTGCCGTCTTGCCTTTATTTTATCTGCTTTAATAGTCTTTGAAGAACTTGTTAATTTGCACAATTCCACCCGCGGGGTGTATTTTGAACTTCTGTTTGAAGATTCGGCCAAGGGCCTATGTTATATAAATATCAATCTGAATTCTATCTTTCCTTGCTTATTGCTCCTTTGGCTTTTTCCTTTGCCGCCTTCCCCTAGTCGCCGCCTTGTCAGCCGGACAACCGCTCTGCGGACTGCCGCTGGATCAAATGCCTGGCTACTTTGGGGAAGGCAAGTACTTGCCATTCATTGGAGTCTTTTTAACAAGTTGGATAGAAAGCGGCAAGCCGACTACTCATGAGTCGGTTTTGCTGAAAGGGGCCGGAAGCCGGCTTAAGCTATGTTAATGCTTTTAGGTCCTTAGCCATTTTTCGTGTGGGCGCCCATTCATCCTTACTCCTGCCCGCCAAATAGTCGCTCTTCGAGCTGCGACTTCTGGCAGGAGATGGCTTAGGCGCCGCACACTACTTGTCCGACTTCAGGAAGTATTTCATAGCGCAAGACGGTGAGTCCCCGGGCCGACTAGTCGAACCCGGTGCCAAGCGGTGTAGCAAAGAGTAGCATACTCGAAGGCATAATTCTTATCATACAGATAACAAAAGGGGCAGTCCCCGAGCTCGTCTCGGGGGGCCTGAAGTCTTGGTACTTTAATACAAAGGGGTTGCATGGTACATACTGCATCAACTGTAAAATCTTCGGAGAAGATTTGCATTCCATGGCCGTTCGGACTCTTTGCCGGAGTCGTCTCTCTTGCGTGCTCGGGGCTTCTGAGCATCGATCAGGTAGTAGGAGTCGTTGCCCAGCACTTTGCTAATAATGAAGGGGCCTTCCCAACGTGCCGATAGCTTGTGCTGGCCAGCTGTCCACTGGATCAGTCGGAGCACAAGGTCGCCTTCTTGGAAAGATCTCAGCCTGACATTCCTGTTGTAGTATCGGCGCAGGCTCTGCTGGTAGATGCTGGACCGACTGAGTGCCAACAGCCGGCCCTCTTCCAGCAGATCGATGTCGTCTTGACGTGCTTCTTCTGCTTCCTCCTCGGTGTACATGGTGACTCGCGGGGAGTCGAACTCTATGTCCGTCGGGATGACGGCTTTGGCACCGTAGACGAGGAAGAAAGCCGTGAAGCCGGTTGACTTGTTTGGAGTCGTGCGCAGACTCCAGAGGACGGCCGGCAGCTCCTCAAGCCAATAGCCGGCCGAATGCTCCAGTGGTTCAACCAGTCGAGGCTTGATGCCAGATAGGATGAGGCTGTTTGCTCGCTCCACCTGGCCGTTTGACTGCAGATGGGCAACGGACGCTAAGTCCAGTCGGATGCCCTGCGTCGCGCAGAAACGGGCCAAGGCGCCTTTGGCAAAATTTGTGCCATTGTTGGTGATGATGCTGTGTGGTATGCCGTACCGAGTCGTGATGTCGGCGATGAAAGTCACTGCAGTCGAACCATTCAACTTCTTGATGGGTTTTACTTCTATCCACTTGGTGAACTTGTCCATCGCGACAAGTAGATGAGTTAGGCCACCTCATGCCGTCTTGAATGGTCCCACCATGTCCAGGCCCCAAACCGCAAAGGGCCAGGCGATGGGGATGGTCTTGAGTGCGGAAGCCGGCTGAAGCGGCTTGGAACGGAACATCTGGCACCCCTTGCATTTTTGGACTAATTCCTTGGCCTCTTCTAGGGCAGTTGGCTAGAAGAAACCGTGTCGAAAGGCTTTAGCGATGAGTGCTCTTGAAGCCGCATGGTGGCCGCACTCGCCTTCATGGATGTCTCTGAGAATTGCTTGGCCTTGTTCTGCCTCGACGCAGCATTGGTAGACACCAGTGATGCTGCACCTGACCAGCTCTCTGTTGACTATGGTGTAGGCTGCCGCTCGGCATTGTACTTGCCGAGCCAAGATTTCATCAGCTGGTAGCTCTTTGTTTACTAGGAACTTGAGGATGGGCTGGGCCCATGAGGGTGCCGCTATTTCTTCAATTGCCACTATTGCGACTTGGACAAGGGCGGCTGGGCTAGCAGGCGGCGGGCTGGAGTCCGCGGCCGCTTGCTGGATTGGCGAAGTCCCCGGGCAGACTGGCGCAGTCCTCGGGCCGACTGGCGCAGTCCCCGGGCCGAGCTCTGGAATCTTCAGGCTGACCGCCGCAGTCCCCGGGCTGGGTTCTGAAGTCCTCGGGCCGGCTTTGACCGCGGCATTCTTGGAGCCGTCTGTAAGAATTCTTGTGCCGTCTACTGGTGCTCTTGAGTCGGATCCGACTTCTTCGGGGGGAGTTGGCACAAAGATGGAGTCTGATTGTGGTGAAGGCTTGATAGACGGCTTGAGGAGGCGCTGAAGGGCGACGCCGGATGGTATCGCTTGGCGGGTGGAGCCGACTCGTGCCAGGGCGTCTTCTTGGTCGTTGTCATTTCTTGGCACGTGAAGGAACTCGCACCCCTCAAAATATCCACTGAGTTGCTGCACCAGGAAGCGGTAGCTCGCCATGTTTGCATCTTTGGCGTCCCAGTCACCAGATGACTGCTGGACCACCAAATCGGAGTCGCCATAGCACAGGATCCGGCGGATGCCGAGCTCTTTGGCAAGCCGGAGCCCGTGAATGAGCACCTCGTATTCGGCAACGTTGTTAGAGGCGGCGAAGTGGATCTGCAACGCATACTTGAGCTTGTCGCCTTTAGGGGAGGTGGGGATGACGCCGGCTCCCAAGACGGTGCGCATCTTGGAGCCAACGAAATGCATCCGCCAATGGGTGGAGTCGGGCGTTGGCGGCAGGTACTGGGTCTCGGCCCAGTCGACAAGGAAGTCGGCCAGTGCTTGTGACTTGATGGCGGTGCGGTGCTGGTAGTAAATGGTGTAGGGAGCCAAATCTATGGCCCATTTGGCCACTCGGCCTGAAGCATCTCGGCTTCCAATGATCTTGGCCAGTGGAGCTGTGCAGACCATAGTGATTGGATGCTCTTGAAAGTAAGGCTTCAACTTCTTGGCGGCAAAGTGCACGCCGTAGCACATCTTTTGGTAGTGGGGGTAGTTCTGCTTGGAGGTCGACAGTACCTCGCTCAGGTAATATACCGGTCTCTGGACAGGGAGCGCCTTGCCTTCCTCCTTGTGTTCAACTACGATGACTGTGCGGACTACCTGGCTGGTGGCGGCAATGTATAGGAGCATAGGCTCTTTAGGAGTCGGAGCTGCCAGCACAGGGGGAGTAGTCAACATCTTCTTCAACTAGAGAAATGCTTCGTCCGCCTTGTGGTTCCACTCGAAAAAGGTGGTCTTCTTCATCAGTTGGTACAAAGGGAGAGCCTTCTCGCCCAGCCGACTGATGAATCGGCTGATGGACGCCAAGCAGCCAGTGAACTTTTGCACATCTTGCAGTCGGCGGGGGACCTCCATCCTCTCAATGATCTTGATCTTAGGGTTGCACTCTATGCTGCGTTCGGAGACCAGGAAGCCAAGGAGCTGGCCGGCTGGTACTCCGAAGATGCACTTTTCAGGGTTGAGCTTGATCTGGAATCGGCGTAGGTTCTCAAAGGTTTCCTTGAGGTCTTCCAACAGCATTCCACGCTTTTCTGTCTTCACCACCACATCGTCTATGTAGATGTGGGCGTTTCTGCTGAGTTGCTTGAGGTGGCACTTCTGCATGCAACGCTGAAAGGTGGCGCCGACATTCCTCAAGCCGAACGTCATGGTCAGGTAGCAGAAGGCTCCAAACGGCGTGATGAAGGCAGTCTTCAGTCTGTCTGCCAGGTTCAGCTTGATCTGGTGATATCCTGAATATGCATCTAAGAAGCTCAACAACTCGCATTCGGCTATGGAGTCTATCACCTGATCAATTCTCGGTAAAGCAAATGGGTCTTTGGGGAAATCTTTGTTGAGGCTTGTGTAGTCAATACACATCCTCCACTACTTGTTCTTCTTCCACACCAGGACCGGATTTGCTAACCATTCTAAAAAAACACCTCCATAATGAAGCCGGCTGCCAGGAGTCGGGCTATCTCTTCCCCAACAAATCTTCTCTTCTCTTCTGACAGGCGGCGCAAGGGCTGCCTGACGGGTTTCACTTCAGATCGGACATGTAACTTGTGCTCGGCGAATTCCATCGGTACACCTGGCATGTCTTTAGGGGACCATGCAAAGATGTCCCGATTCTCATGAAGGAAATCGACGAGCTCGCCTTCCTATTTGCTATCTAGGTTTGCACCTATGACAGCGTGCCTCTCTGGGTGCTCCTGGTCCAAAGGTATCTTCTTTGTTTCTTTAGCCGGCTTGAACGAACCCTCAGCTTCCGACTCCTTGGGGTTAGGTGACATCTCTGGCTTCTTGCCGGCCATCGCCACAACCCGGTCAAGAAGCCGCCTCTTAGCTGCGATCACCAGGGACTCGGCCAGCTGACTGCTCTTAGCCGTGCAAGCGGACGACTTCCTGTAGTCGCCGGCTACGGTCAGAATCCCCTTAGAACTTGACATCTTCATCTTGAGGTAGGCGTAGTGGGGGACCACCATGAACTTGGCCAAAGCAGGACGGCCAAGCAACGCATGGTATGGGATTTTGAGGTCCACCACTTCAAACCAAACTGGCTCTCGGCGGAAATGATCTTTGTCTCTGAAGAGGACGTCTATCAGGATCTTGCCGATTGGTGAGCAGGAAAGGCCAGGTACAATGCCGTGGAACACAGTTCGGCTGCTCTGAAGCTATCTTTGCTTGATTCCTAACTTCTCCACGGTATCCTTGTACATGATGTTGATGCTACTGCCTCCGTCTATCAACACTCGCGAGAAGCGAGCGGCCCGCCTATATGTGGCCAAGGTGGCACTCAAAACCAGGGCGTAGGAGCCCGGATTCGGCATCACCTCTGGGTGATCAGCTATGCTCCAACTGATAGGCTTCTCGGACCAATGCATAAACTTCGGAGTATCTGATTCTATTGCATTTACTTCTTGCTGCTGCAGCCGTCTGCTGCGTCGATCATCAGCCACACTGGTGAACACTACATAGGCTCCATGCTCTTCCGGGTACTCATCTTGTACGGCGCCGACTGGCCTGGCAGCCGGCTGCTGGGGCGGCGGTGGAGGCGGCGGCCCAGCAGGCGGAGGAGGAAGGAGGCCGTCTCCCTTGGCGATTCTGGTGAGCCAGTGGCATTTCCGGGTGGTATGGTTTGATGGCTTCGCGTCGCTGTGGAACTTGCAGGGACCATCTAGAGTCTGCTCGTAAGAGAAGGCCGACAACCAGTTGGACTTGCCGCCTTTCTGTCGCTTCGTTGGAGGCTGCCCCTCCGGCTGTTGGTCTTCAACTGTCGCAACCTGCCGGCTGCTAGCAGCCGGCTGTGGGGCCTTGCGCTTGTGATCATTCTGTTGCTGTCGCCGACTGGCGTCTCCAGCCAGAGTTTTGGGAGCCCGAGGGGCCACTTTGCCAGTCGCACTAACTTGAATCTCCGTCTTCATGGAGGAGTCGGCCGTGGCATACTTGTCTGCTATGACCAACAACTCATCGAGGGTCTCTGGCTCGTCGCAGAGGAGCCTATGCTTGAGGAGGGTGCCTTCTCTGCACCCGGCGGTGAAGTACTCGATAGCCTGCACCTTGTGCATGCCCTCGCAGGAGTTCCAAAGCTCGCCCCAGCGTGTGAGGTAGTCGCGAGTTAACTCGACAGGACCTTGCATGCACAAGGAAAGCTGGCGCGGCTTGGGGGTCACTTGTATGTGCTTGTGAAGTTGCGGACGAAGGCCTCGGTGAAGTCGACCCATCTGTTGATGCTGCGGGGCTTCAGACTGTTCAACCATGTCCGGGCCGTGCCCTGGAGCATGAGTGGTACATACTTCACGGCAACACGCTTATTGTCGTTTGCTATGCTGACGGCTGTGTAGTAGTCAACTAGCCAATCTTCCGGCTTCACGGAGCTGGTGTACTTGGGCGTGTCTCGGGGGAGCATGAACCCTTTGGGAAAGGGCTCGTCTCGAATGCGGGGTCCGAAACATGGCGGACCCAACTCGTCTTCTTCTTCAAGCGCTAGGGATCGGTGGAGTCGGTCGATCCAGTGGCGGGCATCATTCTCTCCAACTCCCTCTTGGCGGCCAAGGCGGTCACCGAGAGTCGGATGCTCAACAGGTGGCGGGGAGACTCGCCTTTCTCTTCGTGATGGGGGAGGCAGATAGTCGCCCTGCCGTTCCACTGCTCTTGGGCGGCCGTCTTGGTCGCGCTCGATGGTGATGCGAGTCCGACTGTGGCTGACAGCCGGATCCTTGTCTTTCCTTCCGCGGACACCGCTAGTCGGCGTCCGAGACATCGCGCCCTGATCTCGGTGGGGAGGCAAGTCATCGTTTGGTCGCTACGAGGCCTCTGTGCGGCAGCCGGCTTCATTCTGTGCGGCAGCCGCTTTGAGGAGTTGTTGGACCCGCTCGGTCATCAGGCGGCGCTCTTCACCTTCGAAGTTGTCCAGCTCGTCTGCCGCCGCCTGGGCGGCGCGGATGTTCTCCGCGGGCGTAGCATACACGGGGCAATCGGCCCCGAACAGGTTGGCGATGGCCACGCCGCATTGCCGGACCGCGCCTAGGCGGCTAGGCCCAGTCGGGGCCGGCGAGCCGCCCACAGCGCGATCCATCTCACGCTGGTAGGCTTCTGACAAGCGTCTCATGCTTGCCAGCTTCTTCGCGCCTTCGACGATCTGTAGGCGGCGCATCTCCAGGGTTTCGGCGTCGGCGTCTTCCGGAATGGGCGTGGTCAGGTCTCGTAGAGCCGCGTCGAGTGGGTCATGAGCTCCCTCACTGGAGTGCTCACCATGAGTGATGACAAGCACCTCTGTGACGGCGCTTCCGCCGCTCTCCTCGTGAGGGAGGGGCTCGTCATAGACCACCACGTTGGTGGGGAATGCGTCGAGTGACACGGCGTCAGAGTCGACCAGCATCGGGTCGGTGGAGCCTACGGACTCCAAGTCCACGGCAGGCTCGCCGGTGACGTGGAGTTGGTCGAGGAGGCCCGCGAGGAGGCTCTCGGGGCCGCCCGTGCCTGCGTCGGATGCAGGCTCGTCGGAGATGCAAACCTCGCCAAGAAGATCGGCAAGGCAGCTCACCACGCAGGCATCATCGATGCCTTGCAGCGCGTCGTGGCAAGCGCCATCGGGCGTGCCGGGCTGGCTACGCTCGCTAGGGAGGAAAAGGGTTCTCGTCCAGAGCAGGTCTCCGGACGACGGTGCACCTCGCCCCACGGTGGGCGCCAAATGTCGGGGGTTGGGTGCGACATATTCCAAAGGATGGCTTATCATGGTGGGGGCGAGTAGAATGTCGCCGGTGCCCGGAAATGGAATGAGGCGAAGACATGCATGCCGGCGGATCTTACCCAGCTTCAGGGCTCTCCGGGGAGATAACACCCCTACTGCTGCTCTGCGGGGTCTCCGCATGATCACTAAGGCAAAGTGAGTACAAGGTTGCTCCTCGAGCTGTATTCTGGAGGTAGAAGAAAGCATGGCTAGCTCTCTCCTTCCTATATGATCTGGTCTAGTGCTAATGGATTTGAACCCTTTGCATGGGTGCCCGGGGGGGTTTATATAGGCCTACCCCCCAGGGGTACAATGGTAATCCGGCTGGGCGCGGGTCCCAGCCGTCTGTCTCTCAGGCCGTCGTCTTCTCCGCCGACTGCTGGGGCCCGCCGACTGGCGGGCTCCGCCGACAGGTCCGGCACTGTAGCCGTGCTTCTAATGATGCTGGTTTGGTCATGGGGTCGTGGCAACAGTGCCGCCGCCTGACGGACGATCACTGTCGCCATTCCCCGTCTTGTCTGGTTAATGGCGTGTGGGGCCCGTGGGAGGGGCCGACCGACTCCAGGGGGCCGACTCCCACGGGTCCGTCTTTGGGGCGTTCTCGCCGTCTTCTGTGCTCCCGCTGATGGGTGGGTCCCGCCGTCTCTCGGTCGTACAGATAGGCTGTCGTGGGCATAGTGCGCCGCCCACTGAGGCTGAGGTCAGGGCAGGCATGGCAACAGTGCCACGCCACGATGGAGATCTCCAGCGGTACGGCGCACTGTAGCCATGCCAGCCCCTCGTAGGCAGGGTGGAGACGGCTATGCTGTGACCGTACCCTGCCCCGTCCATCGTGGCGAAGGCAGGAGATGGATGGAGTCGCGGCCGACTCTCTATAGCCGGCTTCTCCGGAAGTCGCCAGCTAAGAGTCGGCTTGTCTTGGAGTCGCCCCTGGGACTCGGCTTATCTTGGAGTCGTCCCTGGGACTCGTCTTGAGGGGCGAAGCCTGCCCCGATGTCTTGAAAGGTTCATGGGCTCGAGTTAGCCTACCCGTGGCCCATTACTCCGACAGATAGCCTTTACCATGCTTATTTTGCTACTATACATGTTGCTGTTTGAAAACAGAAAGTTTACCGCTGTTGCAAAAATTCCCTAGAAAAGTAAGAGAATGGTATAATGTTGAAGCTTTTTGCATAATGAGCTCTGATAAATCTTCTATAGTGGGAATTTTATTTCGTAATTTTTGGAGTTAGGTAAGTATTGATACTCTTGCATTCTTTATAGACTGTAGTGTTTTGGCAGATTGCTGTTATGTTTGCATTGTTTGCATATGTTTGCTTGTTTAATGATTTTATTTGAGTATAGGAGTATTAAATATGCAGAGGAATTTAGTATGCAATGTGGAATAATAATTTTAGTGATTTGTTACAGTAGAAAATGATAAGGTTTTGCATTGGTTTATACTAACCTATCTCACGAGTTCTTGTTGAGTTTGGTGTGGATGAAGCTTTTGATAAAAAAAGAAACCATGATAAGAGAGGAATTAAGGAGACACAAAACTTCAAGCTTGGGGATGCCCAAGGCACCCCAAGACAATATTTCAAGAAGTCTCAAGCATCTAAGCTTGGGGATGGCCCGGTAGGCATCCCACCTTTCTTCTTCAACAACTATCGGTTAGTATTGGTTGAACCTAAGTTTTTGCTCCTTCACATGAGTTGTGCTATCCTTGCAATGTCATTTTATGTTGCTTTGCTTGCTGTTTGAATACAATACCAAGATCTGAAATTCCTTAATGAGAGAGAGTCTTCATATAGCTACATAATTATTTAGCTACTCATTGATCTTCGCTTATATCTTTTTGGAGTAGTTTGTCATTTACTCGTGTGCTTCACTTATATCCTATGAGTAAATGGTTGAATGAGTTGATTGTCATAAATCTGAAATTATATATGTCTCATTTGCTTATCCCATGGGGAGTATTGACTTCACATCTAAGAAGTAGAGGTTGTAAATTTATTGAAGGTTAGCAAGCATTGTATTGGTCATTTGAACAATTCATGAAATAATATTGAAGGAAGAGAGATTTCACATATAAATACATTATCCTAGACATCTTTTATAATTGGGAGCACTCATTAAGTATGACATGCTAAAGAGTTGATGTTGGACAAGAAAGACAACGTAATGGGTTATGTTTCCCGACATCTCAGTTAAAGTATATTGTCATGGATCATTCAAACATGTTGAGCTTGCCTTTCCCCCTCATTCTAGCCAAAATTCCTTGCACCAAGTAGAGATACTACTTGTGCTTCCAAATATCCCTAAACCTAGTTTTGCCATGAGAGTCCACCATACCTACCTATGGATTGAGTAAGATCCTTCAAGTAAGTTGTCATCGGTGCAAGCAATAAAAACTGCTCTCTAAATATGTATGATCTTTTGGTGTGAAGAAAATAGCTTTGTACGATCTTGTTATGGAAGCAATAAAAGCGACGAACTGCATAATAAAGGTCCATATACAAGGGGCAATATAAAGTGACGTTCATTCGCATTAAGATTTTGTGCATCCAACCCTAAAAGCGCATGACAACCTCTGCTTCCCTCTGCGAAGGGCCTATCTTTTACCTTATGTCTTTTACTTTATGCAAGAGTCAAGGTGATCTTCACCTTTCCCTTTTTCATTTTTTCCTTTAGCAAGCACCTCGTGTTGGGAAGATCCTGATATATATATATATATATATATATATATATATATATATATATATATATATATATCCAATTGGATGTAAGTTAGCATGAACTATTATTGTTGACACCACCCAAAGGTGAATATGTTGGGAGGCAACACTATAATCCCCTATCTTTCTTAGCGTCCGATTAAAACTCCATAACCATTAGTATTGCATGAGTGTTAGCAATTGTAGAAGACTATATGATAGTTGAGTATGTGGAGTTTTCTATTCCTAAAAATAAGATGAATTGCAATTGTTTGATGACTGAGAACATAATTTGCTAGTTTTCAAGAATGTTTATGGTCTATGCTTTGACATGTGAGTTGCTTGTTACTTTATCGTGAGAAGTTTTATGAGATGAACTACTGTTATGACATATTATCATGCTAGAAAAGGTGATTGAAATTATCATTGATCAAACTTGTGGACCTTCTAGCATTCACACTTCATAAATTCTTTCTTTTATCATTTACCTACTCGAGGACGAGTAGCAATTAAGCTTGGGGATGCTGATACGTCTCCAACGTATCTATAATTTATGAAGCATTCATGCTATTTTATTATCTGTTTTGCATGATTACGGGCTTTATTATACACTTTTATATTACCTTTGGGACTAACCTATTAACCGGAGGCCCAGCCCATATTGTTGTTTTATTGCCTGTTTCAGTATTTCGAAGACAAGGAATATCAAACAGAGTCCAAACGGAATGAAACCTTCGGCAACGTGATTTTTGGGAAGATATGATCCTGGAGACTTGGAGTTCACGTCAGAAGATCCTCGAGGAGGACAGGAGATAGGGAGGCATGTCCCCCCTACTGGGCGTGCCCCCCTGTCTCGTGGGCCCCTTGAGGCTCCATCGACCTCAACTCCAACTCTATATATTCACGTTCGGGGAGAAAAAAATCATAGAGAAGGATTCATCGCATTTTACGATACGGATCCGCCACCAAGCCGTAATATCTCTCGGGAGGGCTCATCTGGAGTCCGTTCGGGGCTCCGGAGAGGGAAATCTGTCGCTGTCGTCATCATCAACCATGCTCCATCACCAATTTCATGATGCTCACCGCCGTGCGTGAGTAATTCCATCGTAGGCTTGCTGGACGGTGATGGGTTGGATGAGATTTATCATGTCCAGCAAGCCTACGATGGAATTACTCACGCACGGTGGTGAGCCTCATGAAATTGGTGATGGAGGATGGTTGATGATGACGACGGCGACGGATTCCCCTCTCCGGAGCCCCAAACGGACTCCAGATGAGCCCTCCCGAGTGATATTAGGGCTTGGCGGCGGATCCGTATCATAAAACGCGATGAATCCTTCTCTATGATTTTTTTTCTCCCCGAACGTGAATATATAGAGTTGGAGTTGAGGTCGGTGGAGCACCAGGGGGCCCACGAGGCAGGGGGCGCACCCAGGGGGGTAGGCGTGCCCCCACCCTCGTGGACAGGGTGTGGGCCCCCTGGCCTTGATTCTTTTACCAGTATTTTTTTATTATTTCCAAGAATAATCTCCATGAAGTTTCAGGTCATTCCGAGAACTTTTATTTCTGCACAAAAATAACACCATGGCAATTCTGCTGAAAACAGCGTCAGTCCGCGTTAGTTCCATTCAAATCATGCAAGTTAGAGTCCAAAACAAGGGCAAAAGTGTTTGGAAAAGTAGATACGACGGAGACGTATCAGTCTCCCACTTGCACTAGAGTCAATAATCTAGATTACACAGTAATGATTCTAACAACGATGGACTCTTGGTGTTGATCATGTTTTGCTCGTGGAAGAGGCTTAGTCAACGGGTCTGCAACATTCAGATTCGTATGTATCTTGCAAATCTCTATGTCTCCCACCCGGACTTGATCCTGGATGGAATTGAAGCATCTCTTGATGTGCTTGGATATCTTGTGAAATCTGGATTCCTTTGCCAAGGCAATTGCACCAGTATTGTCACAAAAGATTTTCATTGGACCCGATGCACTAGGTATGACACCTAGATCGGATATGAACTCCTTCATCCAGACTCCTTCATTTGCTGCTTATGAAGCAACTATGTACTCCTCTTCACACATAGATCCCGCCACGACGCTTTGTTTAGAACTGCACCAACTGACAGCTCCATCGTTTAATATAAGCACATATCTGGTTTGCGATTTAGAATCGTCCGGATCAGTGTCAAAGCTTGCATCGACGTAACCATTTATGACGAGCTCTTTGTCACCTCCATAAACGAGAAACATATCCTTAGCCCTTTTCAGGTATTTTAGGATGTTCTTGACCGCTGTCCAGTGATCCACTCCTGGATTACTTTGGTACTTCCCTGCTAAACTAATAGCAATTCACACATCAGGTCTTCTACACAACATTGCATACATGATATATAGAGCCTATGGTTGAAGCATAGGGAACACTTTTCATTTTCTCTCTATCTTCTATAGTGGTCGGGCATTGAGTTTGACTCAACTTCACACCTTGTAACACAGGCAAGAACCCTTTCTTTGCTCGATCCATTTTGAACTTTTTCAAAACTTTATCAAGGTATGTGCTTTGTGAAAGTCCAAATAAGCGTCTTGATCTATCTCTATATATCTTGATGCCCAACATATAAGCAGCTTCACTGAGGCCTTTCATTGAAAAACTCTTATTCAAGTATCCTTTTATGCTATCCAGAAATTCTATATCATTTCTAATCAACAATATGTCATCCACATATAATATTAGAAATGCTACAAAGCTCCCACTCACTTTCTTGTAAATACAAGTTCTCCAAAAGTCTGTATAAAACCATATGCTTTGATCACACTACCAAAACGTTTATTCCAACAACGAGAGGCTTGCACCAGTCCATAAATGGATCGCTGGAGCTTGCACACTTTGTTAGCACCCTTTGGATCAACAAAACCTTCTGGTTGCATCATATACAACTCTTCTTCCAGAAATCCATTCAGGAATGCAGTTTTGACATCCATTTTCCAAATTTCATAATCATAAAATGCGGCAATTGCTAACATGATTCGGACGGACTTAAGCATCACTAGGGGTGAGAAAGCCTCATTGTAGTCAACCCCTTGAACTTGTCGAAAACCTTTCGCAACAAGTCAAGCTTTGTAGACACTAACATTACCATCAACGCCAGTCTTCTTCTTGAAGATCCATTTATTCTCTATGGCTTGCCGATCATCGGGCAAGTCAACCAAGTCCACACTTTGTTCTCATGCATGGATCCCATCTCAGATTTCATGGCCTCAAGCCATTTTGTGGAATCTGGACTCACCATCGCTTCTTCATAGTTCGTAGGTTTGCCATGGTCAAGTAACATGACTTCCAGAATAGGATTACCGTACCACTCTGGTGCAGATCTTACTCTGGTTGACCTACGAGGTTCGGTAGTAACTTGATCTGAAGATTCATGATCAATATCATTAGCTTCCTCACTAATTGGTGTAGGTGTCACAGGAACCTGTTTCTGTGATGAACTACTTTCCAATAAGGAAGTAGGTATAGTTACCTCATCAAGTTCTACTTTCCTCCCACTCACTTCTTTCGAGAGAAACTCCCTCTCTAGAAAGGATCCATTCTTAGCAACAAATGTCTTGCCTTCGGATCTGTGATAAAAGGTGTACCCAACAGTTTCCTTTGGGTATCCTATGAAGACACATTTCTCCGATTTGGGTTTGAGCTTATCAGGTTGAAGCTTTTACACATAAGCATCACAGCCCCAAACTTTAAGAAACAACAACTTTGGTTTCTTGCCAAACCACAGTTCATAAGGCGTCGTCTCAACGGATTTCGATGGTGCCCTATTTAACGTGAATGCAGCCGTCTCTAAAGCATAACCCCAAAATCATAGCGGTAAATCAGTAAGAGACATCATAGATCGCACCATATCTAGTAAAGTATGATTACGGCGTTCGGACACACCATTACACTGTGGTGTTCTGGGTGGCGTGAGTTGCGAAACTATTCCGCATTGTTTCAAATGTAGACCAAACTCGTCACTCAAATATTCTCCTCCACAATCAGATCGTAGAAACTTTATTTTCTTGTTACGATGATTTTCCACTTCACTATGACATTCTTTGAACTTTTCAAATGTTTCAGACTTAAGTTTCATTAAGTAGATATACCCATATCTGCTCAAATCATCTGTGAAGGTGAGAAAATAATGATACCCGCCGCGAGCCTCAACATTCATTGGACCACATACATCAGTATGTATGATTTCCACCAAATCTGTTGCTCGCTCCATTGTTCCGGAGAACGGTGTTTTAGTCATCTTTCCCATGAGGCATGGTTCACAAGTACCAAGTGATTCATAATTAAGTGATTCCAGAAGTCCATCAGTATGGAGTTTCTTCATGCGCTTTACACCAATATGACCCAAATAGCAGTGCCACAAATAAGTTGCACTATCATTATCAACTCTACATCTTTTGGCTTCAACATTATGAATATGTGTATTACTACAATCGAGATTCAACACAAATAGACCACTCTTCAGGGGTGCATGACCATAAAAGATATTACTCATATAAATAGAACAACCATTATTTTCAGATTTAAATGAATAACTGTCTCGCATCAAACAAGATCCAGATATAATGTTCATTCTTAACGCTGGCAGCAAATAACAATTATTCAGGTCTAAAATTAATCCCGAAGGTAGATGTAGAGGTAGTGTGCCGACGACGATCACATCGACTTTGGAACCATTTCCCACGCGCATCGTCACCTCATCCTTAGCCAATCTTCTCTCAATCCATAGTCCATGTTTCGAGTTGCAAATATTAGCAACAGAACCAGTATCAAATACCCAGGTGCTACTGCGAGCTTTAGTAAGGTACACATCAGTAACACGTATATCACATATACCTTTGTTCACCTTGCCATCCTTCTTATCCGCCAAATACTTGGGGCAGTTCCGCTTCTAGTGACCAGTCTGTTTGCAGTAGAAGCACTCTCAGTCTCAGGCTTAGGTCCAGACTTAGGTTTCTTCTCCTGAGCAGCAACTTGTTTGCCGTTCTTTTTGAAGTTCCCCTTCTTCTTCCCTTTACCCTTTTTCTTGAAACTGGTGGTCTTGTTGACCATCAACACTTGATGCTCCTTCTTGATTTCTACCTCCGCAGCCTTTAGCATTGCGAAGAGCTTGGGAATTGTCTTATCCATTCCTTGCATATTATAGTTCATCACGAAGCTCTTGTAGCTTGGTGGCAGTGATTGAAGAATTCTGTCAATGACACTATCATCCGGAAGATTAACTCCCAGTTGAATCAAGTGATTGTTATACCCAGACATTTTGAGTATATGTTCACTAACAGAACTATTCTCCTCCATTTTGCAGCTGTAGAATATATTGGAGACTTCATATCACTCAATCCGGGCATTTGCTTGAAATATTAACTTCAACTCCTGGAACATCTCATATGCTCCATGACGTTCAAAACATCGTTGAAGTCCCGGTTCTAAGCCGTAAAGCATGGCACACTAAAATATCGAGTAGTCATCAGCTTTGCTCTGCCAAACGTTCTTAACATCATCAGTAGCATCTGCAGCAGGCCTGGCACCCAGCAGTGCTTCCAGGATGTAATTCTTCTGTGCAGCAATGAGGATAATCCTCAAGTTATGGACCCAGTCCGTGTAATTGCTACCATCATCTTTCAACTTTGCTTTCTCAAGGAACGCATTAAAATTCAACGGAACAATAGCACGGGCCATCTATCTACAACAACATAGACAAGCAAAATACTATCAGGTACTAAGTTCATGATAAATTTAAGTTCAATTATCATATTACTTAAGAACTCCCACTTAGATAGACATCTCTCTTATCATCTAAGTGATCACGTGATCCAAATCAACTAAACCATAACCGATCATCACGTGAAATGGAGTAGTTTTCAATGGTGAACACCACTATGTTGATCATATCTACTATATGATTCACGTTCGACCTTTTGGTCTCAGTGTTCCGAGGCCATATCTGCATATGCTAGGGTCGTCAAGTTTAACCCGAGTATTCTGCGTGTGCAAAACTGGCTTGCACCCGTTGTATAAGAACGTTGAGCTTATCACACCCGATCATCACGTGGTGTCTCGGCACGACGAACTTTGGCAATGGTGCATACTCAGGGAGAACACTTGTACCTTGAATTTTTAGTGAGAGATCATCTTATAATGCTACCGTCAATCAAAGCAGAATAAGATGCATAAAGGATAAACATCACATGCAATCAATATAAGTGATATGATATGGCCATCATCATCTTGTGCCTTTGATCTCCATCTCCAAAGCACCGTCATGATCACCATCGTCATCTGCGCGACACCTTGATCTCCATCGTAGCATCATTGTCGTCTCGCCAACTATTGCTTCTACGACTATCGCTACCGCTTAGTGATAAAGTAAAGCAATTACAGGGTGATTGCATTGCATACAATAAAGCGACAACCATATGGCTCCTGCCAGTTGCCGATAACTCCATTACAAAACATGATTATCTCATACAATAAAATATAGCATCATGTCTTGACCATATCACATCACAACATGCCCTGCAAAAACAAGTTAGACGTCGAAAAATCATTGGCGCGACTGAGCTTGCGCGATCACGGTATCACGAGGCGTCCATTTGTTTCGGAATATGAGATGTCGTCGGTATTCCAGAAGATGGTTGTCAGCATATTTAATGCATATACGGCACGGGAAGAGACGGCGTTTGGGATCGTGGCGATGGACATCCAAGCGACATTTGGTAGGCCCACCACATCCATTTAATCCATCCCATCACTAGTAGAAAAAGGACCTATTGTCCCGATTCGTAAGGGCCATTTGTCCCGGTTTTTGAACCGGGACTAAAGTGTCGGTACTAATGTCCTAGACCTTTAGTCCCGGTTCTTGCATAAACCGGGACAGATGGGCCTCCACGTGGCCGGTGCGGCCAGCCCAGGCAGGAGGCCTTTTGGTCCCGGTTGGTGGCACCAACCGGGACCAATAGGCATCCACGCGTCAGCATTTCAGGTGCTGGGGTTTTTGTTTTTTTTGGAGGGGGGGGGGTTTGGGGGTTTTGGGGGGTTAATTTAGGTGTTTCATATATTGTGTTAGCTAGCTAATTAATAGAGAGAAGTGTCCTATCTTATCTCTGTGCTTTGTCGACGCTACGTACTATACGTATAGAGAGGACTAGACACGCTAGCTAGTAAGAAAATGAAGGAAACAGAAGATCGTCATGAACAT
>NC_041383.1:124767033-124772847 GCF_002162155.2 Triticum dicoccoides | reverse complement strand
GAGGCCTTTTGGTCCCGGTTGGTGGCACCAACCGGGACCAATAGGCATCCACGCGTCAGCATTTCAGGTGCTGGGGTTTTTGTTTTTTTTGAAGGGGGGGGGGTTTGGGGGTTTTGGGGGGTTAATTTAGGTGTTTCATATATTGTGTTAGCTAGCTAATTAATAGAGAGAAGTGTCCTATCTTATCTCTGTGCTTTGTCGACGCTACGTACTATACGTATAGAGAGGACTAGACACGCTAGCTAGTAAGAAAATGAAGGAAACAGAAGATCGTCATGAACATATGCATACAGAGAGAATTGATATAGACCACCTCTCCTTCTCTGAGAGATTAGTCGAACAACAAGTTCTCGTATATTTATGCGACGCTACGTACTAGCTACATATATACAATATAAGTATCTCTTACAATATAATCTCCTAATTAAAAACGAGCTGATTAGGGTCCACATGGTATTCTCCGTCTTTAGCAATCACGTGGTCAAGAAAGAATGCCGCCAATTCCTCTTGAATTCCTCGCATACGATCTGGTGGTAGGAGTTCATCCCGCATCCGAAATATCTAATTTGAAGAAGGGGGTCAATACATATATATGAATAAATGAGACTGAACACAAATGATGGTAATAAAATAAAATTGTGAATATTTTTATTTACACACTTCATATTGTTTGTCAGAGTAGCCCCGCTCACAGGTCGTGTGGAGGATGGACTCGCAAATGTAGTATCCATAGTAATTATTCCCTTTTTCCTACCACAACCACTTTACAAGAAATAGAGGTCAATCAAACTGATAATTAGCAAGCATGCTAAATGGTATTGATGAAACTAGCGCTTGAATCACTAGGAGATGTGTGGAACATGCTACTATAGTACTTACTTTAGGGTGTCTAAATTGCAGCTTCTTCGGTAGTCTCGGAGTTTTTGAGGTGAATTTTTTCCAAACCCTGCCAGACAAAGAAAACAATTACTTGATATCAGGCAATGAACAAAAAGATGCCGATATGGTGCGATGATGATCGATTTAACTTACTTCTCTAGAATTTCAGTCATGTCCGCATACTCCTTGGGATCTTTTCATCTCGAGTCTAAGACGGTTACTAGTCCCTGCTCAAGCTTAATCTCTAGGAGAATATAGTGGAAGCTGCGCACACATGCATAACTCATCAATTACATTACTATAACCTCGACTAATAATGGAAACCGAATATGCACAAGACAGTAACACTCACTTGAATTCGTAAGGGAAGAGTATTATAGCTTTGTTTTGATTTAATACAAAAGATTGTAGCAGCTTGGCCTCGGTATCTCTACCCTGAAATTTAACCATATATGCATCTATGAGATTTGTGTTAATGAATCCAATATCACCGATTTGTCTTTTCTTCAATTCGGCGATCTTCAATCTGCATAATATAGTGAGGAAAATTAAAAATACATGCAATGAAAGAGTTGACCTATATATAGAGACTTAATGACAGAAGTAGTACTACTTAAAGGCAGTAGCAAGTGATCGTTAATTTATCGAGGGCCTTTAGATTGAAAAACGCGAAGAACTCCTCAAATGGAACATTCAACAGTTCAATTCCAACGAGATCATGCTCCTCTCTGACTCTCAGTGTCAAAATATTTGTCCCCTTAGACTCTCTGCAGGTTTTCATGTACCAATCATGGAATATGTACATCATCGTTGGTAGAGATCTTTCATCTTTGACGAGAGGCTTCCCGTACACGTATTTTGTGTTCGTCCACCTCCAAGAAATCATAATGTACATCATCGGGCAGGTAATCTTCAAGATTGTTATAACCGGGCACCATGCCGCCCAGAACATTAGCAACAATATCGCTAGACACCTGGAGCGGGGGGAACGATTGGTTCGCTTGTTCGCCGAGCTGGGAAACTTTTTTCCCAGCTCGTCGTTGACCACTGATAGTACTTCCCGACCGTGACACTTCCTTAAATGACTTTGTAAGAATGCACTCATAGTTGCCTTTCGCCGAAAACTTTGGTGGTTTCTTCAAGGCAGCCAGAGTACGCTTCACTTTTACCGGATCTATCTTCTCCTCCGGAGGTGGATGTATCTTTGCTTTCACCCCTTCAAAGAAGTTATTCACTTTGGCTTGCACGATCTATGTGTTTTCCTCCACGGTCCTCTTGTATGGTAACTTCTCTGGAGTCTTGAGAGAAGGACCGAATTTGTATTGCCTCCTGGCTCTGGCTGTGCTGCTAGATGCCGGAGCAGACAGAGCGGTTGCGGCTGTCTTTCCTTTCTTACTAGGCGGAGGAGAAGGACTACGATGCGCCGGAGCAGCCGGAGCGGCGGCGGGTCTCTTGATCCACCCTTGTTGACAAGGCAGAGAAGGAGGAGGCTAGCTGCTCGGGCGCACCGGCAGGAGGAGAAGGAGGCGGAGTGCCACCACGCGCCGGAGAAGGAGGCTGAGTGCCCTGATCACTCGCTGGAGGAGGAGGCGGAGGAGGAGGTGGCTGGATTGCCCTGACTTGCCGTAGGAGGAGGAGGAGGCGGAGGCGTCCAGTTCGGAAGGTTGATGAGCTCCTTCCGCCATAGGCATGGAGTCTTCAGAGAAGAACCCAACCGAATCTCCCCTTCACCCGTAGGGTGGTCAAGCTCAAGGTCCTCAAATCCGTTCGTTATTTGATCCACCATCACCCTAGCATATCCTTCTGGAATCAACTGGCCGTGGTAGGTTGTGCCAGGTTCATTAGGTAAAATAGAGCCAACAACTACCTTGACTTTCAATGTCATCCATAGCGTCATAAGGTGGCAATGTTGAGACTTCGTGATAGCATCCACGGGGTAGCTAGCAGGAGCCGTGAAGCCAGGCTCCAGCTGCTGAGTCTGCTCGGTGGAAGCCACGCTGCTTCTCCGCTGAGATGGCGAGGTAGCTTCAGGGGAAGCTTCGGCAGGTCATTTGCTGCGATCTGCTTCTCGTTCCTCTAGCCCTTGTACCCTTTCTTGCAGCGCTTCCAGTTGGCTATGCTCCACTTTCTTCGTCCTCTCTTGGGTTTTGTAACCCCCTGCGTCCGGGAACCCAGCCTTCCACAGAACGGAGCCTGGCGTGCCTCGTGTCCGTCCAGGGTGCTCAGGATTCCCGAGGGCCATTGTGAGATCGTCCTTCTCTCTGTCTGGGACGAACGTCCCTTGCTGCATTTTCTCGATATACTCCTTAAGCCTCGTGACGGGTATTCGCAGTTGCTCTTCTGTCCAAACGCACTTCCCTGTTACAGGATCCAAGGTTCCGCCAACCCCGAAGAACCAAGTCCGGAAATGGTCTGGCTAGTTCAATGTCTCTGGTTCGACCCCTTTAGCAGTCAGGTCATTCTCAGCCTTGTCCCACAAAGGTCGGGCTTTGAGGTAGCCACCTGACCCCGTGCGATGGTGATGCTTCTTCTTCGCAGCATTTTTCTTGTTTGTCGCTAACATCTTCTTACTCTTTTCTGATGTCTTGTGGGCCACAAATGCGGGCCAGTGATCTCTGATCTTCTCATACTTTCCGGGGAATTCTGATGTCAAATCTTCATCGACAAACTCTGTTTTCAGCTCATTCTTCCACCTCATGAATAGTTCTGCCGTCTTCTTAAGAGCATGAGACTTGATCAATTGCTCTTTAACTGGCTTCTCCGGATCCTCCTCTGGCGGTAGGGTGAAATTTGCCTTAAGCGATGTCCGAAGATCTTCTTTCTGCATATCGGAGACATAAGACACTTGAGGGTCTTCATTCTTAGGCTTTAACCATTGCTGGATATTGATCGGGATCTTGTCCTTAACAAGAACCTGGCACTGAGCATGAAATGCATCCCTTGTCCGGATGGGTTCAATCGGCTTGCCATCGCGTGCGATTGTTGTGATCTCAAACCTTTCATCCGAGCACAACTTTTTCTTTGGGCCTCGTTTCTTTACCGAAGTTGTGCTCGATCCGGAGGGCTAGAGAAAAGAAGAAAGAGGAGAGTTAATTAATATGTGTACATACGAAAACAATGAATGCATCAATTAGCTAGTCAGCACAGGCTTAACTAATAAATATGCCTGGCCGGACTCGGTTCGGTCACCGGAGCCGTCATGACGGTCTACTTCTTGTACCGGCATTGGGTCACCGGAGCCATCATAATCATAACCTTCTTCTTCACTACCCTGTCCTTCCAGACCATCGGTGTCGTTGAGAAACGACGCAACGACATCACTTCCTTTTGTGATTATGTCCCCCAACATCTCTTATGTTTCTTCGTCTCGGGGGTGCTCCATAGTTTCTGCAAATATTTACAACATGGCAATTATTATTCAAACATGATAGATGTATATATTAGTGGAAAATGTAGATCTAGCTAGCTAATATAATCACAATAAGGAATCATATTAGTGGCCTCGACGCTGCTTCTCTAGGTTTTGGGGTGGCCTCGGCAACGCTTCAAGGGTTTGGGATGGCCTCGACAACACTTCAAGGGTTTGGGGTGGCCTCGTCGACAACGCTCTTTTAACTTGGTAAATTTGGGTGGCCTCGAGAGAGTTTGTCGGGTAGGGGCGTTGCGGGAGGGGTTAGGAGACCAACATCGTTTTTCTAGGGTTTGGGTGTCCTCCAGAGTTTTGGTCGAGCGAGAGGGCCGGGAAGGGGGTGCTCCCGTGGTATAGGTTATAACGGTCGAGAGGGGGTATATATATCGACTGCCCCTCATGTCGAAGTTATCCGGGAGGGGGTTATATCGACAACGACGTGACATACATACATGGGAAAATAATGTTATCGGGGAGGGGGTATATCGACCCCCCTCGTGTTGAAGTTATCGGGAATATATATCGACCGCCCCTCATGTCGAAGTTATCCGGGAGGGGATTATGTCGACAACGATGTGACATGCATACACGGGAAAATAATGTTATTGGGGAGGGGGTATATCGACCCCCCCCTCGTGTTCAAGTTATCGGGAGGGGGTATATCGACAACGACATACCCGATAAAAATAAGAAGACAAAAGAAGAAATAAAAATTGGAGAAGAAGAAAGGAATAGAAGAGAAGCAATCGAAGAAAAAAAAAAGAAGAAAAAAAGGAGAAGAAGAAAAAAATAGAATTTTTTTTCTATTTTTTTCTTATTCTCCTCTATTGCTTTCTTCTTCTCCTCTTCTTTTTCTTCTTTTTTCCTCTTCATATTTATTTTTCCTCTTCTTCCTCTCCTCTTCTTCTCCTTTCTTCCTCTTCTTATTTTCATTTTTCTCCTCCCATTCTTTTTCTTCTTCTTCCTTTCCTAGATATTTAAAAAAATTCTGAAAATAAAACCAACCTAAAATGTACTAAATCAGAGAAAATATATAGATAAAACTTTTCTAAAAATCTAACTTGCATATATGTATACTTTAAAACATCATTAATTTCAATACATATATCTAAAAAATACATATATACATATATGAAAATCTAAAAACATGTAAAAAATCTAATACAAATTTAAAAAACAGAATTAATCAAATAAAAATTAACCAGGGGCGGCGCTGGAGACGGCGATGGCGGGGGCGGCTGGCGACATCGACGGCGGGGGCGGCGAAGGCCCTAGCGCGCGGGGGCGGGCCGCGGGCAGGGGCTCGGGCGCGGGGCAGGATCTGGTGCGGCGCGGCACCGGCGACGACGTGGTCGAGGGCAGGGGCGACGCGGCGACGGCGTCGGAGGCAGGGACGGCGCGGCGACAGCGTCGGAGGCAGGGGCGGCGGGGGCGGTCCGCGAGCAAGGTCTCGGGCGCGGGGCAGAGCGACGACGGCGACGGTGACGGCGACGAGGAGCAGCGCTAGGGCGTCGGGCGGGGAAGAC
>NC_041383.1:124733916-124766443 GCF_002162155.2 Triticum dicoccoides | reverse complement strand
AAGTGCTAATTATATACCCAGGGCATTGGTACTGGTTCGTGGCACCAACCGGTACCAATGCCCCCCTTTAGTCCCGGGTTGGTGCCACCAACCGGGACCAAAGGTCTCTTTTCAGCAGCCCAAAGGGTGGGAAGCAGAGGCCTTTGGTCCCGGTTGGTGGCACCAACCGGGACTAAAGGGGGGTCATTGGTACCGGTTGGTTCCATGAACCGATACCAATGTACCCCTTTAATCCCGGTTGTTGCCATCAACCGGGACTAAAGGCCTTGCACTGGCGCGATGCGGTGGGATGTTTAGTCCCACCTCGCTAGCTGAGAGGGGCGCACAGTGGTTTATAAGCCCCACTGCCGCACCCCTCTCGAGCTCATCTCCATTGCAGGCTTACGGGTCTAATTGTGACTGTTATGCCTGATGGGCCTACTGGGCCTTCTGCGGGCCTGAATCCTGGCCCATGGATCGATTTCTAGTCGTATTCACGCCATGGTGGCCCAGTAGGTGGCAATTTTTTAATATTTTCCAAGTTTTTTTGTTTTCTTTTTTGCTTTATTTATTTTGTTTTGTTTCTACTTACAACAAAATACTTATTTTTTTATTTTATGTTGTTTCTAATTACTTATTTATTTTATTTTATGATAATTTTTTTGCTATTAAAGTTTCTAACAAAAAAGTTCTTTATGAAAATTATTTTTGCTTTTAGTGATTTTGAACAGAAAATACGTTGATAATTTTAGTTGCATCAATTTCATATAATATTAGTTTCAATAATACTAGACGTTGCTTATAATGTTTTGAACAGAAAATACTTTGAGAATTTTAGTTTTATAAATTTTATTTATGTTATTAAAGTTTATTTTATTTTATTTCTACTTATATATTTTATTAAACTTTATATTATTTTGTTTCAAATAACTTATTTATTTTATTTTATGATAATTCGTGTACAACACTTATTTATTTTATGATAACTCGTCTGTTAGAAAGGCATTTCATTTTTTTGAACTTATTTGAACACCATAGTTTTTCTGTTTTCAAAATGCACCATTCAAAGCCACATCATCAATTTTCAACCCTTTCTGACTTCATTTGTTATTTTTCATGCATTTACTGATTATTTTGAGATATAAGACCATGAAATTGAAAAGCATTTGAAATGAACTCTGAAAAGGTACCAAGTTGGCGTGGTATCATCATTTCACCCACATACCATGTGCGAGAAAGTACAAAGGGTTACGGCAAAAACTAGATATACTTCGTGTACAAAACGGACAATCTCTTTCGAAGTATCAGGGTTTCATACGGAAACTCGTCTGTTACAAAGGGATTTCATTTTTTGAACTTATTTGAAGTCCATAGTTTTTCGGTGTACAAAATGCACCATTCAAAGCCACAACATCAATTTTCAACTCTTTCTGACTTCATTTGTTATTTTTCATGCATTTACTGATTATTTTGAGCCATAAAACCGCAAAATTGAAAAGCATTTGAAATGAACACTGAAAATGTTCCAAGTTGGCGTGATATCATCATTTTATCCACATATCATGTGCGAGAAAGTAGAGAGGGTTACGACAAAAACTGGATGCACTTCGTGTACAAAACGGACAATCTCTTTCGAAGTATCAGGGTTTCATACGGAAACTCGTCTGTTACAAAGGGATTTCATTTTTTTGAACTTATTTGAACTCCATAGTTTTTCTGTGTTCAAAATGCACCATTCAAAGCCACATCATCAATTTACAACCCTTTCTGACTAGATTTGTTATTTTTCATGCATTTACTGATTATTTTGAACTATAAGACCATGAAATTAAAAAGCATTTGAAATGAACTCTGAAAAGGTTCCAAGTTGGCGCGGTATCATCATTTCACCCATATATCATCATTAATACAAGTTCATCATCACATTAAAACCAAATTACAAACATAGTTTTCATTGAACAACATATAGCTCTCCAGAGCATCTAATTAAACCATACATTAAAATTATGTAAAACATTTCAATGCAACAACAAATGCGATCATAATCGCAACCAACGTAACAATTGATCCAACTGCATAATGATACCAGGCCTTGGTATGAATGGCATATTTTCTAATCTTTTTAATCTTCAATCGCATTGCATCCATCTTGATCTTGTGATCATCGACGACATCCGCAACATGCAACTCCAATATCATCTTCTCCTCCTCATTTTTTCTTATTTTTTTCTTTAAGTAATTGTTTTCTTCTTCAACTAAATTTAACCTCTCGACAAAAGGGTCGGTTGGAATTTCTGGTTCAACAACCTCCTAGATAAATAAAATCTATGTCACGTTGGTCGGCATAATTGTCATAAACAATAAATGAACCAAATAGTTATGAAAAGATAATATATACCACATCTGAATCACAGACAGGACGAGGGCCTACGGGGGCAGATACCAAAACTATCGCACTATATAATAACAAGGAATAATAAAAGTAAGAAACTTAGACAAGTATCTATCTAAAGTAAAAAAAAATCTTTCAGAAAGAAGATAAGAACAAGAGGCTCACCACGGTGGTGCTGGCAACGAGATCGGCGCGGGCGATCGACGGCGGTGAAGACGGGGACGGGACGTGACGGGCTGCTAAACCTAGACAAATCTCGGGAAAAATGGAGCTCGGAAGTCGAGTTTCGAGAGGAGAAAGATTAACTAGTGTGGCTAGGACATTCCATCGAACACCTAATGTGCATAGGAGGTGAACTAGAGCACCCAAATGCCCTCCCCTCGCTGGCTTGTAAAAACAGAGCACTGTGGAGTGCTCTGCTGCGGCGGTGGGTATATATAGGAAAATTATTTGTTCCAGTTCATGGCATGAACCGGGACTAAAGCCCCCCTTTCTACACCGGTTCATGGTATGAACCGGTACCAATGGCTGTGGGCCAGGAGCGCGGCCCATTGATCCTGGTTCGTGCCTAAAACCGGGACAAATGGATCCAGACGAACCGGGACCAATGCCCTCGAGGCCCATTTTAGCATTATTTGTGTTTCATAATTGTTTCAAGACTGATATCTATGGATGGGGCAATGATAGAATTCACCATATGTGTAAACTAGCACCGGCAAACCTGGAACAATGGCTGAAGTATTGAACTGTTTGAGCTTCTTAATTCGGTAAGATTTGTACTGTACTTGAACTCTGAAATTTGGTTTTGACTAAAGATAGTAAGATTTTGGCTATGATAGTGACAAAATATCATTTTTATTCTTCAATCAAAATTCAGTTATCTGATAGTGACTTTGATACATTATGTTTGTTTCACTATTTAGGCATCACGAATTTTCATGACAAGGATGATGAAAGAGTAGATGATCATCAGGAAGAAAATTTGGCATTTTTCAGTACTAACACAATTCAGGCATGTTTGCATGACATTTAGGCATGTTTGCATCCTTTCAGTACTATCACAGTTCACATGAAAACTGACAGAAAGTAAATTCACATGGCACTCTGAATGTAAATTCACATAGGCAGATTCATCGACCATCTAATCATTTCATCCCAAGTTCACTTAATAATCTTTTTTTTTGCATGGAAGTTCACTTAATAATCTGACATTTCAAGTTAACCAAGTGAGGATTTGACCCAATCTGTCTTTTTGGTAAATTCACATGGAAGAGTAAGTCTTTTTGGTGCCATATTTGAACCTTCAGATGGAACAGTTGAAGCTCGGATTATTGTTTATCACAAGGGTTGTTCAAAACTGCAGTTATAATGCAATTTAACTGATTTTGTTACTCCCATAGAGCAAATGTGAAATACTGCAAGGGCCAAGGAAAACAGTGTCATTGCTTGCGAATTATGTCAAGCCGGAGAGTGGTGTTTTTCTTCCACTTTCTCTATGCTATCTCGAATAGAAGTTTCCAAAAATTATATCGATTGTTTCCAAATACTCCTCACTGATTGTTTTCAAATACTCCTCACTGATTGTTTCCAAAACTATATTGATTATTTCCAAAAACTCCTCACTGATTGATTGTTTCCAAGAATCTTTCATTGTATCCAAACACACTGTTGGTAGTTTTGAAAAACTCATCACTGATTGATTGTTTTCCAGGAGTACCTACAAGAGGCAGGGTGAGGAAGGAGCAATGGTTGGAGTCACAATAACAACAGAGGCGATGGTGGGGAAGGATCGATTATGCCACTCAGGTGGCGATTCCACCAGCACTGCTACTAGCTCGATCTACGGGGTGGCGATTCTGCCACTTAGATGGCCGGCGGCTGCGGCGGGCGGTGGAACTAGAAGATTGATCGCGTAGGTGAGTGGCTGCGCAGATGGGCGCCAAAATCGCGCCAGTGGGCGGCGGCGGCATCATGCAGCTGGGCGGCGGCTGCCCCCTTGCGATTGCGCAGGCGACAGATGGAGGAAGAAGCAGACGGGGACCTATTTCAAACAGTTTTGGAAGTACAAGTTCTTGTTTTTTTTTGCTAAAATCCAGTCTTTTTGGACGGTGTTCGCACACGAACACGTCACCGTGTACCTCAAACACCGAGGGTGATACACCGCAGCTCACGTCGAAGGAGACCCGTCCGAAAGCGTGGTACGCAAGACAATCTGGCGGACACTTTTGTAGACCTGAAACCCCACACGCTCGGGAGGGACCCCGTCAGGGCGCGCGGTGGCTATGGGCTGCCCTAGGTCGGCCTGACCGCCCCTAGGGCCTCGAGGTTCGCCGCCCTACAATGAAGAAAAACGAACGAAGAACGAGGAAGAAGAAGAACAAGGCAGAAGGTAAAAGTAAAGGTAAAAGTGGTAGATGATTTGTTCGATTGTGTGTTATTGTTCAATCGGCCATCACCTCTTATCTATATAAGAGGCGGATGGACTTCCCATACAAGAAAAGGACTCGACTAGCCGTCCAAATCATCAAAACCTAATAAAACACGGACTATTCACGACCCCCGGCCCGGATGATCCGGACTAGCCCAGTTTTCTGACAGCAGCTTACTGTTTTGGCTCTAGAATCTACACACGACCTTGGATTTGGATGTTTCTTATATCAAAACAACCGCCTCAACAAGACGCGCAACTTTCATGCTGAACACTTTTTGATCAGAGGCCATCTTGAGGGGGTTATGGGCCGTTTTCTAAAGTCTGCAGCAGAAAAATTTGTCCGGACGTCCGGACGATTGCCCGGATTGTTCGGCCTTTACCCGGATCATCCGGGACTTGACCCAGATCATCCAGCTTCAGCACCAACCTTCTGGAATCTTGGTGCTCCAATTACCCGGATGATCCGGACCCCGGCCCGGATGATCCGGCCAACATTGCTGCAGTTCACGGTTTTGCCTATAACTTTTGCATACGACCTTAGATGGGGACGATCTTTATATCAAAATCGTCCGTTTCAACGAGATGAAGAACTTCGCAGTTATAAATTTTTCCATCAGAGGCCATCTTAATTAGGTTCCATGCCATTCTCTAATCTGATGTCAACACGAGTATCTTCGAAATTGGCATATCTTTTGCCCTCGAGCTCCGTTTTAGACCATCTTCATATGTATCTTGATCTTCTCGAAGAGAGCCATCTCATGGTGACATTTAACAATAAGTTTGAATTAATCTTGACATAGCTTCAAGCTACTCTTTATAACTGTGCCACTTTTGAGCGTCAACACATGCCCCCCTGTTTTTCGGTAAAGCTAGTGTTCGAAAAATAACATGCACCGTGTTGGTTCTAAGGACGATGTCAACACTCCATCGGCCATTTATATGCTTAGGGCGATAATTATATATTGGCCATCATTTTTTTGAATCCTTGATGCAAGCTTGGGAGAAACCTTCTCAACTTCATTAACAATCCGATGATAAGGTCCCATAGATAAGTATCTCAAGGTCATCATCCAAACCATCTTGCTCACCCTTTTGCTAGGATTTTGTAAATAATCAACAATAAACTTTCTTCAAACCTTACTTTTTGCCTGCATAAAAAATCATTAGTGGCTGAAGCGATGGACTTCGGTTCAGCCTTACCTATGTTGACGAGACTAAGCATCGGCTATTGATAGAAATACAATACACCATGATTAACATAGTAGCCGGATGCTTGCTGTGCCAACTCTTTTGAATTGTCATGCCTAGAAATATGAACAGTTTTAAAGCAACGCAAGGTAAATTTTGCATCTAGGCATACCTCAAGATAAACTACAAGTGATTCGTCAAAACATTCATAACCCATGGATATTTGCTGCACTACTCATAACAAATCACCGAAAGCCTCAATATGTATAGCACCTATGGCAACCAAAAGCTCCAAACCGAATAAATTTCATATTTGGCTTTTATTATTGTGCAAAAATATTTTAAGTGGTATGAGGCTTGTTTTGGTCTCCTATTGAACTAAGGACGATGTTAGGATACTACACCGGCCATGCATTGACATAATCTTAGGACGATAGATAAATATTGGCCGTTACCATGTAAACTTTATTCAAAGCACATATAGCCGAAATAAACAAATGAAATGATAAATCAAGTATTTCGGCTCTTTGAATCAGCAACAAACTTGTAGCTAATCAAATGTATAGTGATTTGGTAATACCCTTTCATGATGTAAGAAATTATATTGCATCCATGGATTAAAATAAGCCCGTTGAGGGTTACCAATCGTACCTGACGACGAATTCCATGGCATAGGCGTTAATGGCATAGTAGAAGAATATGGATAATGTGTAGACCGAAGATGCTAAAACCTTCGGCTTGGTCCTTCATAGTTTTCACTATTTTCCTTCTTCACCCTTGCCGCACTCCTTGTAATGGAAACTTGCACATAATTCTTATTTTGAGTACTTCCTTTGGGAACCCATGCCATGTTCCTTTCTTCAAGTTCTTGTGTACTAAGCTTTTGTAACTCCTTCTTTTGCCAATATGATAAGCCGAGTGAGCACCTCGACTGTGATTTTGTTACAACCAATGGCAACTCTTTTTGGGCCTTGTGCACCCTCAACTTCTTTTCTTCGGATTTGGCACTCTAATTTTTATCAATTGATTGCTTCACTTCTTTGCCTTTTGTAGCCAATGTCAACACTTTAATTGGCTCTTTGTTATTTGAGATCAAATCTGAAGCAGCACACTTATGACCATCTCTTTTCACGCGGTAAACTTGCTTTACCACCTCTTTCTTCTTCCTTGAGCTCTAGACCGATTCCTTATGATTGAAACGGTCTTTGACGCGTGATTGTTCAAATGTTGATCTCCTTGGAGCTGCATAGTATTGGTGAGATGGTCTAGAATAAGATGGAGAATATGCCCTTGTATCATACCTGTCCCATGATGAATATGTATCTATATGAGCATAGGGAGGCATGCACAGCATTGGCATTGGCGGCCCAAAATAAGGATATGAATATGTTGCATTAAAATTATCACTTTGCCAATACCAATCCTCATATTTGCGCCTTGGGGGTGATCTTGGTTTCTTTGCATGATTTGACCGATAAACATTCTTCTCTTCACTCTTCTTTTGATATTTATCCAATAGTTCAGCGAAGGTGATTTTTGATCTCTTACACTTGCGCTTATTCCGGCCTTTGTTTTCTTTTGGTTTGCTTTCATCGATCATTGGATTTGCTTGCTGCCCCCCCCCCAGTCCTTGGCGTCTCCATTGTAGCTTCGATGGAACTCTCGCCCTCAAGATTATGCTCATTATGCTCTTCAACAATTTCTTTACTTGAAAGCTTGATCCCATCACCTGCAGCTTTTACATTCTCTTTAAATGGATCGTCTTGAAGCAGCCCATGCAAAAACTTTTTGCCATCGGGACCAATCGGAATAGACTGGTCATCTCTTGGTGTTTCAACAAACTTCAATCGTCCTTTTTCAATGTCCGATTTAACTATTTGACGAAACATGTTGCAATCCTCAAAATTATGCTTGGACGAATCATGCAACTTACAATACATTCGTCCTTGGATTGATGGCTTAACATGGTGACCAAGAATTGTAATGTAATTATTTTTCAGCAACAAATCAAATATTTGATCACGCATGCTTGAATTGAAGGTATACTTCTTGTTTTCTAGCCGATCTTGCTGTTTGAACGGCTTTGGAGATAAGCAAACGAATGGTTCAGATTTGGAATCTCCTCATTCGGCTATGCATTGTGTTTTCCACTCTATCTCCGATGTCTTTGGATAAGATATTATATTAGCATCAATTTTCTCAATAGAATTTAACCTTGGCTTTAAATTTTTGAAACGAAGATATTTAGAACATACATGTCTCAGTTGAGACCAAGTGCATGCCAGGTACGAAATAAGCAAAGCTACCCAACTAGATATGAACTTTACATAAAGCAATGGGGAAAGCTTTGGTTGTAACAATAAGTCATTATCGGTCTTTATAAATGGCGTAATGGGTTGACCGATATGTTCCATAACGAGTTTATTGCTAACAAGTAAATTACTCTTCTTCATTGGTCTTTCAAAATTACTTATGAGAATATTTCTTATAGATGCATCAATAATGAAGTTGCGACCAAATCTGAAAATAGGTAAATTACTCTTTATGCATACCTCTTCAAATATGTTGGGAGAGCATGATGGTGGTGCCACTTGAAGAACATCTTGCTCCGTCTTTGGATGGCTCCCCAACACCTTGTCATTATCTTTTTCTTGATTCCGTGCATCATTGCTTTGAAGATCCATGTCAGCCGAACTTTGTTCGGCTACTTGTTCTTGTCCTTGAGGCTCATCAATTTCTATGGCACGGAACTCATAGGGCGGGAAGTTGGTTCCATTGACTTCGGAAAAATCAAGTATGGTTGTTTTGCTATGCTTTCCATGCCCTTTCTCAAAAATGCTAGCCTCTTTGGATTTGATGGACTCAGAATGTATAGTACTTGATTCAGCTTTTCTAATAACCGAATTTTCTTTGTTACCTGAATCAACAACTTTATCTTTTTGAATTTGCAAGGCTTCTCGCTCTCGTCTAATTTTAGCCCACATCTCAGCTTGGCGAGCTTTAAACTTTTTCATCTCAATTTTCATCCACTCGTCATGAGATTGCCCCCTAATATTTTGAGACTCTTTCGGCAATGAGGTGCCGAAACTTTGTGATTGTTTAGGTGGTACACTGGATGGTACAAAACTGTGCGACTGCATCATTTGCACAACTCTAGCTTTTACAGCAGCAAAATCATGAGGCTTCCCGCCATCTATTAGTTCTTGGTGAATAGAGTTGCACAAATCACAAGAGAACGTAAGCTTGTTCTCAATTACCCAGTCTGGATATGGTTGCCCCCTAATGCTTTTAGACTCTTTTGGCAATGAGATGTTGCCGAAATTCTGTAATTATGTAGGGGGGACATGACATGCCACGGTAGTAGGTGAAGGCATTTGTGCTCCTGCAGAAGTTTCACTTATTCGGCCATGACCATTAAGGTGCGGAGCCGAATCATGGACATCAACAGTTGCATATGGTGCCAAAAAAACTAGTAGCATCAGGTGTAGCATATGATGTTTGAGGGTAATTGGCCGAATAACTAATAGTAGCATGGCCAATTCCCCTATCCACCAGCATGTTTGGATTAACATGTTGCAAATTAGTTGCAGATGAATAAAAAGATGAAACACTATGTTGCACGCCATTGAAAGATCCTACATGGGGTGTTTCAACTTGATTAACCGAACTCATCATGTTGTTCATCGGCATATAGATTTGTGGGGTTGCCGATGCATGGGAGTTAGGATACATATGTTGCATGTTGCTAAAATTGTATAAAGTTGAAGCATGAATATTATTTTGAATCGGCTGTTGCACATAATTAGATGCATGATTGATAAAACTAGGGCTAGCCGATACATATGTTCATTAGACGATCTAGCAACAATATATGCATTATTTGCATCTACATAAGTGAATCGAGTATTCATATTACCTTTGTAGATCGCAAACCCTAGATGACGATCTCTTCGTAGCAAAAACAGGTCGGAGACCGTTCAAAGCTTCGTCCCCAGCGAAGTCGCCAAAAAGTGTGTTCACACACGAACACGTCACCATGTACCTCCAACGCCGAGGGTGATGCACCATAGCTCACGTCGAAGGAGACCCGTCCGGAAGGGCGGTACGCAAGACAATCCGGCGGGCGCTTTTGTAGACCCGAAACCCCACACGCCCGGGAGGGACCCCGTCAGGGCACGCGGCGGCTATGGGCTGCCCTAGGTCGGCCTGACCACCCCTAGGGCCTCGAGGTTCACCGCCCTGCAATGAAGAAGAACGAACGAAGAATGAGGAAGAAAAAGAACAAGGGAGAAGGTAAAAGTAAAGGTAAAAGTGGTAGATTATTTGTTCGATTGTGTGTTGTTGTTCAATCGGCCATCACCTCTTATCTAGATAAGAGGCGGATGGACTTTCCATACAAGAAAAGGACTCGCCTAGCCGTCCAAATCATCAAAATGTAATAAAACACGGACTATTCATGACCCCCGGCCCGGATGTCCGGCTCAAGGCCCGATGATCCAGCCTAGCCCAGTTTTCTGACAGCAGTTACTGTTTTGGCTCTAGAATCCACATACGAACTCGGATTTGGATGTTTCTTATACCAAAAGACAACCTCCTTGACGAGACGCACAACTTTCATGTTGAACACTTTTTGACCTGAGGCCATCTTGAGGGGGTTTCGGGCCGTTTTCTAAAGTCTGCAGCAGAAAAACTTGTCCGGACGTCCAGACGATTGCCCGGATTGTCCGGCCTTTACCCGGATCATCCGGGACTTGACCCAGATCATCCGGCTTCAGCGCCAACCTTCTGGAATCTTGGTGCTCCAATTACCTGGATGATCTAGACCCCGGCCCGGATGATCCGGCCAACATTGCTGCAGCGGACGGTTTTGCCTATAACTTTTGCATATGACCTCAATGGGGACGATCTTTATATCAAAATCATCCGCTTCAATGAGACGAAGAACTTTCTAGTTGTAAATTTTTCCATCAGAGGCCATCTTAATTAGGTTCCATGCCATTCTCTAATCTGATGTCAACACGAGTATCTCCGAAATTGGCACATCTTTTGCACTCGAGGTCCGTTTTAGACCATCTTCATATCTATCTTGATCTTCTCGAAGAGAGCCATCTCATGGTAACTTTCAACAATAAGTTTGAATTAATTTTGACATAGCTTCAAGCTGCTCTTTATAACTGTGCCACTTTTGAGCGTCAACAGACGGATAGGTTATTATCTTGTGAAATTCTGACTTGAATTCACTGTGCTTTGTGTAAATACGAACCAAGAGATTCTTTTGCCTTCTTCCGCACGTGCCACTTGCACGTGAGTGGTGTCTGGCATCACTTTCTCTATTGCTATCTCCATTGATTTGCATATACATGTCAGGATACAATACATTCTATCCAAGTAACAAACCAAAAATAGAGTTGTATGAACAAAAGAGCCTGCTGGCTTTAGTGGTAATAAAGCAAAAAAATTAGGCATCATTGGCGATCATTAGAGAATGGGTGACAGTCAGGGTGGACGCTAAAGAAAGTTTTCACTACTAGACACATCATTTTTTCTCTTACATGTGAGCACATTTTGCGGTTGCTTTCTGGCTTTCCGCCCATCACGCTAAAACGGCCATGTACAAACGTAACACGTGCAAGGTGGACCGCCCACCACCGTTAGCTTAGATGGTGTTGTCTGCGTATACCACGTTTGTATTGGACGTATCAATCTTGTTTCTATACAGTCGCATTTACTACAAGCTGAAACACGTTGTTGTCTCATTGGTACGCCTGCCGGGAGCAGGCGAGCTCGTCCATACCATCGCCGCTATCATTAGACGTCTTTTACTTTGTTGTTGCAAGTTTTACGTAGCTGTTACGGGCTGAGCAAGAACCGTTCTTACCTACGCATCAAAATCATAACGATATTTCGTCAAGTTAGTGATGTTTTAACCTTCAACAAGGACCGGACGTAGTCACACTCGGTTCAACTAAAGTTGGAGAAACTGACACCCGCCAGCCACCTGTGTGCAAAACACGTCGGTACAACCAGTCTCGCGTAAGCGTACGCGTAATGTTGGTGCGGGCCGCTTCATCCAACAATACCGCCGAACCAAAGTATGACATGCTGGTAAGCAGTATGACTTGTATCGCCCACAACTCACTTGTGTTCTACTCGTCATATGACATCTACGCACAAACCTGGCTCTGATGCCACTGTTGGAGAACGTAGTAATTTCAAAAAAATTCCTACACACATGCAAGATCATGGTGATGCATAGCAACGAGAGGGGAGAGTGTCATCTATGTACCCTCGTAGACCGTAAGCGGAAGCATTATGACAACGCGGTTGATGTAGTCGTACGTCTTCATGATCGACCGATCCCAGCACCAAAGTTACGGCACCTCCACGGACTGCACACGTTCAGCTCGGCGACGTCCCACGAACTCACGATCCAGTAGAGCTTTGAGGGAGAGCTTCGTTAGCACGACGTGATGACGGTGATGATGAAGTTTACCGACGCAGGGCTTCGCCTAAGCACCGCTATGATATGACCGAGGTGGATTATGGTGGAGGGGGGCACTGCACACGGTTAAGAGAGATCAATGATCAACTTGTGTGTCTATGGGGTGCCCCCTCCCCCGTATATAAAGGAGTGGAGGAGGGGGAGGGCCGGCCCTCTCTATGGCACGCCCTAGGGGAGTCCTACTCCCACCGGGAGTAGGATTCCCCCCTTCCAAGTTGGAGTAGGAGAGGGTAGGAAAGGGAAGGAGGGAGGAAGGAAAAGGGGGCCGGCCCCCTTCCCAATTCAGATTGGGCTTGGGGGGCGGGGCTCCTTTGCTCCTTTCCCCTCTTTTCCACTAAGGCCCAATAAGGCCCATATAACTCCCGGGGGTTCCGGTAACCTCCCGGTGCTCCAATATATTCCCTATCTCACCTGGAACCATTCGGATGTCCAAATATAGTCGTCCAATATATCAATCTTTATGTCTCGACCATTTCGAGACTCCTCGTCATGCCCGTGATCATATCCGGGACTCCGAACTACCTTCGGTACATCAAAACACATAAACTCATAATACTGATCGTCACCGAACGTTAAGCGAGCGGACCCTACGGGTTCGAGAACTATGTAGACAGGACCGAGACACGTCTCCGGTAAATAACCAATAGTGGAACCTGGATGCTCATATTGGTTCCTACATATTCTACGAAGATCTTTATTGGTCAAACCGCATAACAATATAAGTTGTTCCCTTTGTCATCGGTATGTTACTTGCCTGAGATTTGATTGTTGGTATCTCAATACCTAGCTCAATCTCGTTACCGGCGAGTCTCTTTACTCATTCTGTAGTGCATCGTCCCGTAACTAACTCATTAGTCACATTGCTTGCAAGGCTTATAGTGATGTGCATTACCGAGAGGGCCCTGAGATACCTCTCCAACAATCGGAGTGACAAATCCTAGTCTCGATATATGCCAACTCAACGAACACCATCGGAGACACCTGTAGAGCACCTTTTATAATCACCCAGTTACGTTATGACGTTTGGTAGCACACAAAATGTTCCTCCGGTATTCGGGAGTTGCATAATCTCATAGTCATAGGAACATGTATAAGTCATGGAGAAAGCAATAACAGTAAACTAAACGATCAAGTGCTAAGCTAACAAAATGGGTCAAGTCAATCACATCATTATCCTAATGTTGTGATCCCGCTAATCAGATGACAACTCATGTCTATGGCTAGGAAACTCAACCATCTTTGATCAACGAGCTAGTCAAGTAGAGGCATACTAGTGACACTATGTTTGTCTATGTATTCACACATGTATTATGTTTCCGATTAATACAATTCTAGCATGAATAATAAACGTTTATCATGATATGAGGAAATAAATAATAACTTTATTATTGCCTCTAGGGCATATTTCCTTCACGAGGAGGGGCGGCTAGAGGAGAGAGGAGTAGGGGGATGAGGGAGGAGGAGAGCCAGCTAGAGGAGGGAGGAGTGGGGGAGGGAGGAAGGGTGGCTAGAGGAGGAAGGAGGGAGAAGGAAGAGGAGGAGGAGGCTTACCCAGGCCAGGAGATGGCGGCTACGGCGGTGATGGTAGGAGGAGGACGGTCGTGATGGTGACATAGTGAAGACAGGGAGAGTGAGGAACCGGCAGGGCGGGGGGATAAGGCCGGCTTAGCAGCAGCACGGGCCATGACCCAGCGCTACTGCTAAAAGCATTAGCTATAGCACGGGTCCCAAACCCGCGCTGCTGCTAAGTGGGGACGGGCAGACGGACACTGCCAAGAAACTTTGACAAAAAAGTGTCCCCCCGCTTTATATTATAAAACAACGGCCAAAGCACATAGTAACAACGGTACAACAACAAAAGAACGAAAGAAAAAACACAAAAGTCTTGCTGGGGGAACAACACAACAATCCTCAAAGAGCAAAGCCCTAAACAACTAGTCCGGCTCCGGAGGCAGTGGAGGGAGCGGTGGAGTGATGTGGCTTGAGACTGCGTCAATATTTCCCCAAAGAGGAAGGGATGATGCAGTACAGCTATGGTAGGTATTTCGCTCGGTTATGAAACCAAGATATCAATCCAGTAGGAGAACCAAGCAACACTATGTAAACGGTACCTGCACACAAAGAGCAACTCCTCGCAACCCAACGCATAAGAGGGGTTGTCAATCCCTCCTCGGTAAAAAGATAGATTGGTTTGTAGGTGTTTGGATAAATAGGTCTGAATGAAACGCATAATAAAATAAATAAAGAAAAAGTGCAGCAAGATACTTTTTGGGTTTTTGTAATAATAGATCTGAAAATAAATGCGATGGAAAAATAGATAGGAAAGCAATATCATAAAAGATAGACCCATCGTAGATTTCACTAGTGCCTTCTCTTGATAAAATAGCATACTGTGGGTAAACAAATTACTGTTGGGAAATTGATCGAATAATTATGATGATATCCAAGGCAATGATCAATATATAAGCATCACGTCCAAGATTCGTATACCGACTCCTGCCTGCACCTACTACTGCTACACACATCGATCGCTATCCAGCATGCATCTAGTGTATTAAGTTCATGGAGAAACGGAGTAATGCAGTAAGAATGATGACATGATGTAGACAAGATCTAATCATGTAGGAATAGACCCCATATTGTTATCCTTAATAGCAATGGTAGATGCGTACCTCGTTGTCCCTTTTGTCACTGGGAGAGGACACCGCAAGATCGAACGCATCACAAAGCATCTCTTCCCATGGCAAGAAAAATCGATCTGGTTGGCCTAACTAAACCAAAGATTCAAAGAAGAAATACGAGGCTATAAATAATCATGCATATAAGAGATCAAAGAAGATTCAAATAATATTCATAGATATAGATCTGATCATAAATTAAAAGTTCATCGGATTCCAACAAAGACACGCAAAAAGGTTTACATCAAATAGATCTCCAAGAGACCATTGTATTGAGAATCAAAAAGAGAAAAGAAGCCATCCATCTACTATATACGGACCCATAGGTCTATGGTGGACTACTCACGTATCATCGGAGAGACACCAATGAGGATGATGAACCCCTCTGTGATGGTGTTAGATTGGATCTCGTGGTTCTGGAACTTGCGGCGGCTGGAATTGTGTTTCGTCTGCTCCTCTAGGGCTTCTGGAATATTTGGGAATTTATAAGGTGAAGAGGCAGTGCAGAGGACCTCCATGGGACCCACAACCCACCAAGGCGCGCCTGGGCTCCTGGGCGCACCCTGGTGTCTTGTGGTCCCCGCGGGATCCCCCTCTTGTCCTTCCTTGACTCACAAGTTTCCTTCTGATCCAAAAGAAATCTCCAAAAAAAATCGTGCCATTTGGACTTCGTTTGGTAGGGATATTCTGAAGTAAAAAAACAAGTAAAAAATAGCAACTGGCATTGGGCACTATGTTAATAGGTTAGTCCCAAAAAATGATATAAAGTTGCTATAAAATGATTGTAAAACATCCAAGAATGATAATATAATAGCATGGAACAATAAAAAATTGTAGATATGTTGGAGACGTATCATGGAGCAAGCGGAGGAGCAAGTCTGGCAGCGGTGGAGCGTAGTCCGGAGATCATCCTGTCGATGGAATCACGATTGTGCCGCTTGCTAAGCGGCCTCCAAAGCTGTAGAAAGCCAGACATTTTGAAAATGGCATCAGTCGCATGGGAGGGGATGATGTGTTCAATCACCAATTTATTTTGCATGTTCCAAAGCGTCCAAAGGAGCATCCCGGCCGCAACACAAAGGGTGGGGCGCGCCGGCGTCAGAAGACTACGGGCTTTCAAGAACATGTTTGGGAAGTTGTTATGGGTCCAACTCCCACCAACAATCTTGCGGAAGCATGACCAAAGGAACCTAGCCGCAGGGCACACAAAGAAGATGTGATTTGAATCCTTAGGGACTGCACACAAGGGACACATCCCATCGAAAGGGCCGTTGCACTTGAGCACCTTCGTCCCTGACGGAGGCCTGCCCCTAACTAGTTGCCAGAGGAAGATCCTAATCAAAGGCAATTTGATGTCCCAAAGGAGGGAGAGCTCATCCAGCCCTGGAGAGGGAAGGATAGCCCAATAAAGTGACCTGGATGAGAGCTGGCCGTTGGTCTCCAATGACCAACACGTCGAGTCCTCATCGAGAGAAGGCGTGTGGAGGGAGACACATGCCACGAGCTCCTCCCATAAGTCGCGCTCAGTCGGCCTGAAGGTACGACGGAAACCTATGTTGCCTAAATCCGCTAAGGTTGATGTTACCGACAAGTGCGGTTTGGCACATATACTAAACAGGGGCTGGAACCAGATAGCGAAGGGACGGACTCCAGACCACCGGTCCAGCCAGAAGAGTGTGGAGTTCCCGCGTCCAATAGAGATCGAAGATCCAAGACACAGAGCTGGCATGAGCTGGATGATCGTTTGCCAGAACTGGGAGCCCCCAGAACGTATGGAAAAAGACAGGGGCTGACCACGCAAATATATACTTTGCGCGGATAATGTCTAACCACAGGCCGCCCTCCCCCGAGGTGATCCGCCATAAGCATTTAGACAACAGGGCAATGTTCATGCGCTTAGAGGACATCACGCCAAGACCACCTTGGTCTTTGGGCTTACAGATTTTCGACCATTTCACCATATGGTACTTATGTTTGCCACCCTTGTTGGCCCAAAAGAAATGGGACTGATATTTGGTGATGACCTAGTGAAGGGTCAAGTAAGACTATAGAATCCCATCAGGTATCATCAGGACACTCACATAGCATGTGCAAGAAAGTAGAGAGGGTTACGGCAAAAACTGGATGCACTTCGTGTACAAAACGGACAATCTCTTTCGAAGTATCAGGGTTTCATACGGAAACTCGTCTGTTACGAAGGGATTTCATTTTTTTGGACTTATTTGAACTCCATAGTTTTTTGTGTTCAAAATGCACCATTCAAAGCCACATCATCAATTTTCAACCCTCTCATGAATAGATAAGTGACCAAATTAATAGAAGTTTATCATCACATTAAAACCAAAGTACATACATAGTTCTCATTGAACAACATATAGCTCTCTAGAGCTTCTAATTAAACATACATTGAAATTATGTAAAATATTTCAATGCAACAACAAATGCAATCATAAGCGCAACCAAGGTAACAACTGATCCAACTGCATAATGATACCAAGCCTCGGTATGAATGGCATATTTTCTAATCTTTTTAATCTTCAACCGCATTGCATCCATCTTGATCTTGTGATCATCGACGACATCCGCAACATGCAACTCCAATATCATCTTCTCCTCCTAAATTATTCTTATTTGTTCCTTCAAGTAATTGTTTTCTTCTTCAACTAAATTTAACCTCTCGACAATAGGGTCGGTTGGAATTTCCGGTTCAACAACCTCCTAGGTAAATAAAATCTATGTCACGTTGGTCGACATAATTGTCATAAACAATAAATGAACCAAATAGTTATCAAAAGATAATATATACCACATCTGAATCATAGACAGGGCGAGAGCCGACGGGGGCGGATACCAAAACCATCGCACTATATAATAACAAGGAATAATAAAAGTAAGAAAATTAGACATGTATCTATCTAAAGTAAGGATTTTTTCTTTCAGAAAGAAGATAAGAACAAGAGGCTCACCACGGTGGTGCCGGCGATGAGATCGGCGCGAGCGATCGACGGCGGTGAAGACGGGGACGGGACGTGACAGACCGCTAAACCTAGACAAATCTCGGGGAAAATGGAGCTCTGAGGTCGAGTTTCGAGAGGAGAAATATTAACTAGTGCGGCTTGGACATTTCATCGAACACCTCATGTGCATAGGGGATGAGCTAGAGCACCCAAATGCCCTCCCCTCGCCGGCCAGAAAAAACAGAGCACTGTGGAGTGCTCTGCTGTGGCGATGGGGTATATATAGGCAACTCATTTGTCCCGGTTCATGGTAGAAACCGGGACTAAAGCCCGGTAATCTGTCCCGGTTCAAGCCACGAACCGAGACCAATGGTTGTGGGCCAAGAGCGAGGACCATTGGTCCCGGTTCGTGCCTAGAACCGGGACAAATGGGTCCAGACGAACCGGGACCAATGCCCACGAGGCCCCGGTCGGCCCCCTAGGCTCATGAACCGGGACTAATGCCCCCCATGGGTCCCGGTTCGTGAAGAACTAGGACTAATGGGCTGGCCAGGCCCGAACCAAAGCCATGTTTTCTACTAGTGCTTGGAGAGCCACCTGCCCTGCCAAGGTTCTACTCTATATTGGACCTTGGACACAGTCGGCCGAAGGTCCTTCTCGAGTATGCGGGGGTCACTAATGGGCATGCCCAAATACGAGGTTTGGAACGTGCCAAGCCGACAATTCAGCTAGTTCGCAATCCGGAGGCGCTCGGCATCAGAGTACCCAAGGACCATGACCTCGCTCTTGGTGAAGTTAATGGTCAGGCCTAACTTCTCCTGGAAGCAAAGGAGCGGGAATTTGAGATGGCAAATGTCCTCGTCAGACCCCTCGACCATCAGGATCGTGTCGTCGGTGTATTGGAGGTGCGTAATGCCCTCCCTCCCCAAAAGATGGCCACTGACACCCTTGATATGTCCGGTCCTCTTTGCCAAGTCCAACATCGACGCTAAGGCGTTAACCACCAGATTAAAGAGGAAAGGGGAGAGAGGGTCCCCTTGGCGGACACCCTGCTCCATCTGGAAGTAGGGTCCCACCTCCCCATTGATGTTCACCGCAGAGCATCCACTCAACAATAGCTACATTACCCTAGTGATCCACCTTGGATCGAAGCCCTTTTGGCTCAACACCTCCCGAAAGAAGGACCAGTGAATAGTGTCGTAAGGCTTGTGGAAATCGATTTTGATGAGCACTGCTTTAAGATGCTTCCTCTTAATCTCGTGGAGAACCTTGTGGAGAACCAGTATTCCATTCAATATGAACCTTTCCTTGATGAAGGCAGATTGGTTCGGATGGGTGATCTGCAGAGCCAGTAGGACCGCCCTAGTGGCGTACCCCTTGGTGAGGATCCGACTGCCAAGAAACTTTTAGGACCTCCAGTAGTATTTTGGGTCATTGCTTTGCATGTGTTTCCGTGGGCTTTGAACGTTTATTATGAGAGCAGATTCCATGTCGCCGATGAAGCCCGTACCTACCCCTGACGCTTCTCCATAATATCTTAGTTGACCAAAATTTCTGGAAAATTCAAGCCATCCGAACTTCTCTTCCGGATAATGGTGTTCATCCTCCGCACCGTGCACAATGGCCATCGGCACGGCGATCATCCGCACGGTATCTATTCCTCGATACATGCTTGTGGTACTACCGAACTGAAGAAACAGTGGAGCACATACAATGTTTTTAGTGTCATTGAGATGTATGCTACGTGATACTATGTGAAGATTTCGCCTTGATCCTAAACATTTGCAGCCAGATGATTCTTTTTATAGTGATGTGTACTCTCCCTGGAGGGGAACATGCCATTATAAACATTCCTAATTTTATTCTTGTTCATATTTTGAAATTGTACGTTGCGGGAGCTACCTCAGAGAAGATTTGAGCTATCTTTTTCCTTTCCGTTCACAAGAATGAAGCCATCTACAGAAGGATTCTTGTTCCAGGGGAGGAGGAGAAACTAGGAAAGCGATTTCCAGACTCGGCCTGCTGCTCGACCAACTAATCGGTGTTGTCAAAAAATAAACCTAATTACTTCATGGTGCACGCGTATTTTTTAAACAAAACGAGCGGTCTCGCTCTCACAGCACATGTATGCGTTAATTTATTTGTCCGCTAGTGCATGTAGGCGTAGCATTAAATGCGTTCACACTGCTTCTTTAGTTTTAGAAAGACAAATCCATCTGCATTTATTTCGGGTTTTTAAAAATTCAAAAAGCTATATCTTTCAAACCGCACGTCCGAATTCAAATGCGTTTTCACCATTGGAATCCTCGCGACGGGATCTTTGAAACTAGATCCCCCATGGGTATATTTCAACAAAAAAAATCGATGCCAACTTTGAGGCTATATGGTGCAACTTTAGTACTGCATGGTGTAACTTTTTTTAAAAACCAATTTTAGAGCTGCATGATCCAACTTCCGATGAGGCTACAACATAGCAATCATAACAAGCGACTTTTGCGATGTGCAACTAGTCTACTACCTCGACCAACCACCTTGTAGTAGATGTGCAACCATCCTTCCTACTTGTGGATGCCTATTTGTTGGCACACCCTGCACCACCTCCCCTACCAGCGATATGTGCAACTTAGTATGTTGTTCAAGCCAACCGTCTACTTGTCAATGTGCAACTCTTTCCCCTCCCTACTTGTAAATATGTAGTTTCGGTTGGCAGGGACAACAAACGGAGTTGCACATAGCTTGCTATGCAGTTGGCTAAAAAACATACGAAGTTGCACATCACACAGGCAAGGATAGTTGGATGGTGTTCCACATTCACGAGGATAGTGAAAAGTTGCATATAGACAGGGCGCCGAAGTTGCAAATCTCACTAGCAGGGGTGGTTTGGACCGGTTGCTAGAAGGGAAAACTACACATCCATGGGGGTGCGATGAAAAGTTGCACATCCCTGTTAGACAGCTGGTCGTGTCAGTATTTGGAGTTGCACATCTACTGCTAGGTAGTTGGCGGATGCAGCAAACAGTGAAAGCACATCCACGTGCAGGGGAAAGTTTCACATCAAGTACTAGGTAACTGGCCCGAGCAATAGACGAAGTTGCACATGCCACTGGAAGGGGTAGTTTGAGGGGGTGGAGGTGGCATCAGTGAAAACTGCATGTCCACGGGGTAGGCGGAAAGTTGCACATCCACTGTCAGCTAGTTGCACATCGCTTCTAGTCAGTTGCACAAAATGAGGGACTAAGTTGCACAATTTTTTTATCAAAACATACCCATGCGGGATCTAGTTTTGAAGAGCACGTCGCGAGGATTCCAACAGTGAAAACGGATCTTAATTTCGATGCACGGTTTGAAAGTTATGATTTTTTAAATTTTATAAATCATAAATTAAATGGTAGAAAGTCATCCATGCCCATGCAGTAAAAGAAGGCGCAGCGGATGCATGTGGAACATTTAATACGCATGTTTCGTTGGCTATTTCTTGTTAACTAGTTAAAATCAGATGAATCTTTCCTAATCAGCACAAGTGGACAAAACACTTTCTATAAATTACCGGCCGCTCGCGAAGGCCAGCGAGCAGCCGGCCGCTACGTAGACCTGCCCAAAAATAAAACTCATCGGTGTTGCCGCTATGCTAAGGAAATCATCCTGCCCTTTCATATACGTACAAATCATTTCGTAGGTCTAGCATTTTTCTTTTACCATATGTGTGCAGCTACTCGTGATCCGATCGATCCCTATGATGGCTGCTGGATTAGCCAACCGTCGTCGATGAAGCTCATGTCCATGAACTTCTTTACCTCCGCGTCACTCAGATGCTTCTCCCACGGCACTCTCCGGACCATGTCTGACCCGGGCCCGGTGGACCCAACCTGCGCGAAAAAGAAGTCGTCAGTTTCGTTGGTAAGGTTCCACGTAAACCACCCTTGCGGGACGACGATGCTGGACATGTTCACGTGGTAGTAGACGACTGTGGCCTACTGGTTCCACGCGCGTCCGAGATACTGGCTTCCGGTTCCTCGGACCTGGCCGCCCTTGAACACAAAACCGCCAGGGTCGCCGTGGTGGACCCGCATGCGCCGTCACCCACCCGGGCTGCTGGCTGTATAGGGGCATGTTGGACACGACGGTGCAGCCATCGTAGATGGACCGGGCGTAATCAAAGATGAAATCGACCCAGCCGGTCTTGTCACAGAGAGTATCCCGGAAGCCAGTGAACGCGCAGCCATAGAAGGCGATCCGGTCACCGTTGACCAGCGCCGCGAGCGCCTGGGTCATGTTGCTCTTGTCGACGGCGTTGTGCGTGTTCCTGAAGGTGATGTGCCGGACAACGAAGTCGTCGGCGTGAACTCTTAAGGTGGCGCTCTCATATAACCCCATCGCGTCGGTGACGATGATGCCGCCGCGGGGCATCAGGTCGTCGATGCTGCCGTGGGCGTAGTTGCCGAAGCTGATGTCCATTTTCCGCCGTCCCCTTCGAGCAAGATGAAGCCTTTCTCGCTTGGGATGGTCACATTCTCCCTGCATGCATCACGTGTACCATCATAAACAGACTTTGAAAGGAGTAAAAGAAAAATACTCGAATGCAAAGGACGAACCTGTAGCTCCCTGCGCGGACGTGGATCCTGACCCACTCGCGATTGCCGTCCGGCACGAAGTTCACCGCCGACTGAACACTCCTGAAATCCCCTCCCCCTTTATTGTCCACGGTGATGGTCCTCGACACCGACGCCCCCACAGAGCTCAACGCCGGCCACCGGAGCAGCAGCACGAGCACGACTAAACTGACAGCACGGTGGCACTCCATTTTTCATACGCAGGTATCTTGGTCACTTCGCTATGTGGAAGACACGAATCGATCCACCCATACGAGTCCCGTAATAATACAATACAACCCCTTTCTGACCATTCCACAAGTGATTATACGTCTTAATGTACTACCTCCATATGTGTAATATGAAGGGAAACTGACGTTTATACCACATAAGTTTTTGCGCTGGCAGGTGTTAGTTTTTACGATATATGGGAATATGGTGATTAATGTATTTTGCGCTGGCATGTATTGATTAATGTATTAGATATGACGAAATTTCATTAAGAAAAAGCATGGCAATATGGTGAGGAATGGGTGGTTTCGATTTATCATGAAGCAGCTCCATTTCAAGGGAAGGTTTCAAAAGAAAAATAATCGAGCTACAACATTTTTTTGTTCGGCAAGGGTGCCTCTGCATCAAGCCAGGCACTCAACCATTTTATTTCCATTCAACCTCCAAAGACTGGGTTCCACATTCCAAATTCAAGACACACATAAAGAAATTAAAAAAAGACAAATTTAGCATAAATAGTGTGAGAATGATGCAAAAGCAAAACTGCCACTAGTCACATCTGAATTTCGATGACGTTTCATTGTTTGGTGGAATAGTAGCAGTATTAGTCATTTTTTCTTGTGTCTATATTTAGGAAAACGTACAAAGACAATTAACTTTGTACATTTCCTACGGGATACAGAAGCTATGGTATATATTTTCGAATAAACAAAACAATGTTGGCGACTACTTCAAAAACCAGAATCTTTGTGTGCACGGGTTCTAAGTGCAAAATACTATTCGGATGGGAATATGCTAAGTGTTGGCCAGAAAAAGGATCTTCTTTTACATGGCAAAGCATTGTAGCAGGAATACAAAAGTTCAAACAAGGGTGTATGTGGCGTGTGGGATCAGGCGCGCAAATAAATATTTCGCATGATCCCCAGGTTCCATTGAGTGAATCTCGGAAAGTCATTCCACCAGGAACAACGACATTAAGAAAAGTTGAAGAGCTGATTAATCTGAACACTGGCAATGGGATGAGGGCCTGTTACAGTCTGTTTTCTCTCTAGTAGGTGTCCATAGAATCCTCCAAATTACATTGCGAGTGGAACTGGTCGAAGACTTCGTAGCATGGCATTACAACCGTTCAGGCACATTCTCGATAAGGTCAGTATATCATGTGGAATTTGAACATCAATTTGGGCATCACTGGAACCGAACCAATGGGTAGGGAAGTCAAGTACAAGACAGTTGTAAGTATGTTTGGGCTTTGCGCATTTCGGGAATAGTAGAACACTTTATATGGAAAGTTCTGAGGGGAGTGTTGTGATGCTTTGGTTCCTTAGTTGGAAGGCACGTTCCCTGTCGGGTCAATGCCCGATCTGCTACATAGGGTTTGAAGATATCCCATTTCCTACTTACCAGCAGTCGAGCATTGGATGTTTGGGTTAAACTTGGTCTGAAAGAAGAGATCCAAAAAGCAATGGTAGAAGACCGCTCAGGTTCAGTCAAATTGGACACTCTTATGAGATGATAAAACTGTATAAGTGAGAATACCAACAGCCGAACTTATTGCAGTTGGTAGCTGCTTTATCTGGCGGGAGCGACGACAATTTTTCAAAGGCGAAACAATCCGTCGACCAGGTCGAACCGCAATGTCCATCATAGTTCTAGCAACAAACTTTGTCTGTGCTGCAAACTCCTAACCGACCAGTGATGAAATGTGATCAGGTGTGGCAAAAATCAAAGAGAGGAATAGTTAAAATCAATGTGGATGCATCCTTTTGTGCGGAAAATATGACAGGAGGTACAGGTCCAGTAGCTCGCGATGACCATGGCGAGTTTGTCGTGGCAGCCTCATGCTTTATACCGCATGTCCCTTCTGTGGATATGGCGGAAATAATGGCTATTCGCAATGGCTACTACATGGCAGCGAAGATTGGGTGCAGCTCACTAATCATCGAATCTGATAGTTTGGTTGCTGTCGATGCACTAAATCAGGAAGAGTATTTTGTAGCGGAAGTGGCTGTGGTTTTGGAATGCAAAGAACCTGTGCTCAACTTGTCCGTGTTTGAAGTTATAAAATGTTCTCGTGAAGGTAATGGAGTAGCGGATAGCATTGCAAAAAATTTCCATAGTAGTAGATCTTCTAAAGTTGAAGAGCTGGTTGATCCGCACACTAGCAATGGGATGAGGGCATGTTACGGTCCGTTTTCTCTCCTGTAGATGTCCATAGAATCCTCCAATTTCCATTGCGAGTGGAAGTGGTCGAAGACTTCATAGCATGGCATTACAACCGCTCAGGCACATCTCGGTAAGGTCAGCATATCATGAGGAATTTGAACATCAATTTGAGCATCACTGGAACCGAACCAATGGGAAGGGAAGCCAAGTACATGACAGTTGGAAGTATGTTTGGGCTTTCCGCATTCCGGGAAAAGTAAAACACTTTATATGAAAAGTTCTGAGGGGAGTGCTGCCATACTTTGGTACCTTAGTTGGAAGGCACGTTCCTGTGTCGGGTCAATGCCTGATCTGGCACATAGAGTTCGAAGATATCCAACATTGCCTATTTACCTGCAGTCGAGCATTGGAGGTTTGGGTTGAACTTGGTCTGAAAGAAGAGATCCAAAGAGCAGCGCTCAGGTTCAGTCAAATTGGACGCTCTTATGATTCGACAGAACTGTATAAGTGAGCTACCAATGGCCGAACTTATTGCAGTTGGTAGCTGGTTTATCTGTTTGTAGCGATGACAATTTTTCAAAGGCGAAACAATCCGTGCTGCAACGAACTTTGTCCGTGCTGCGACTCATAACCGACCAGTGATGACACGTGATCACATGTGGCAAATAACAAAGTGAGGAATAGTTAAATTCAATGCGGATGCATCCTTTTGTGCGGAAAATATGACGTGAGGTACAGGTTCAGTAGCTCGCGATGACCATGGCGAGTTTGTCGTGGCAGCCTCATGCTTTATACCGCATGTCCCTTCTGTGGATATGGCGGAAATAATGGCTATTCCCAATGGCTACTACATGGCAGCAAAGATTTGGTGCAGCTCACTAATCATCGAATCTGATAGTTTGGTGCTGCCGATGCACTAAATCAGGAAGAGTATTTTGTAGCGGAAGTGGCTGTGGTTTTGGAATGCAAAGAGCTGGTGCTCAACTTGTTGAAGTTATAAAATGTTCTCGTGATGGTAGTGGAGTAGCGCGGATAGCATTGCAAAATTTTCCCATAGTACTAGATCTTCTAAAGTTTGGGATAGTTCAATCCTGGATTTTATTTCCCACCTTATTGTTTGAGAAATAAAGTCATTTTTCCAGTGAAAAAAAAGAAGGCCTGGCCCCTCCCTCTCTAGACGCGCGCAAGGTGAAATGAGTGTAAGCTCGCAATTCATCCTGCTATTTCCTATGCCATATGTGTGCATCCAGCTACTCGTGATCCGATCGATCCCCGGCTATGGCTGCTTGCTTAGCCAACCATCATCGATGAAGCTCATGTCCACGAACTTCTTCACCTCTGCCTCGCTGAGATGCTTCTCCCATGGCACTCTCCCGGCCATGTCTGACCCGGGGCCGGTGCACCCAACCTCTGCGAACAGGACATCGTTAGTATCGTTGCCGGCGTACCACGGAGCCCACCCCTTCGGGACGACGACGCTGGACATGTTCATGTGGTAGTAGACGACCGTGGCATATTTGTTCCACGCGCGTCCGAGATACTGGCGCCCGGTACCTCGGAGCTCCCCGCCCTTGAACACAAAACCGCCGGGGTCACCGACGCGGCGCCTGGCGTGCGCCGTCACCCACCCAGCACGGCGGCCGGACCGCAAGGGTATGTTGGACACGAGGGTGCACCCGTCGTAGATGGACCGAGCGTAGCCGAAGATGAAGTCGACGCCGCCCTTGATGAAGCATTGACGGAAGTAGTGCCGTCCGGTGTTGTCGCAGAGCGTGTCCTGAAAGCCGTTGAAGGCGCAGCGGTGGAAGGCGATCCGGTCACCGTCGACCAGCGCCGCGAGCGCCTGGGTGGCATTGCTCTTGTTGATGCCGTTGTGCGTGTTGGTGAAGGCGATGTCCCGGGCAACGAAGTCGTTGGCGTAGACTCTGAAGGTGGCGGTCTCGTACGTCCCTATCGCATTGGCGCCGCGGCGCATCAGGTCGTCGGTGCTGCCATGGACGTAGTCATCGAAGAAGATGACTGTGTTCGAGGGGCTGTCCCCTTCCAGCAAGATGTGGCCTTTCTCCCGTGGGATGGTCACCTTCTCCCTGCATGCACCACGTATACCATCATAACCATACTTGCTTACCACATCTTGAAGCAATACCGAACTGTGTAACAGGACGAACCTGTAGCCCCCTGCCCGGACGTGGATCCTGATCCACTCGCGGTTGCCGTCCAGGACGAGGTTCACCGCCGACTGAATGCTCCTGAAATCTCCTCCCCCTTTACTGTCCACGGTGATGGTCCTCGACACCGGCACCGACGCAGAGCTCAACGCCGGCCACCGGAGCAGCAGTACGAGCACGAGAACGACTAAACTAACAGTACCGTGGCACTCCATTGTTTCTACTCACGATATCTTGGTCGATTTGCTATGTGGAGGACAGTAATCGATCCCACTAGGTGCATACGAGTCCCGTATGTATTAATACAGCCCTTTCTTGACAGTTTGGCTGGTGATTATATACGCCTTAATGCACTACCTCTAAATGAGTAGTATGAAAGGAAAACTCCATGCAAAAAAAAAATATATATGAAGGGAAACATTACTGTATAATTTTCTGCGCTGGCAGGTATTAATTTTTTTATAACAAGGTATTAATTTATTTTTACCATATGGGAATATATCTATTGATTTCTGTACAAAGTATAAACATGGCGATATTTAATTAAGAAAATGCATGGCAATATGGTGAGGAATGGGTGGTTTCGATTGATCTTGAAGAAGCTCCATTTAGAAATGAAGGTTTCGAAGAAAAATCAAGCTACCACTTGCTGGATAGATTTTTTTTTCTTCCATACGACCTCCGAATGTAGATATAACCTAACTTGTTTTGGTAATGCCACATGGTAGAGCATGACATTGTAGTAGGAGCTCAATCTGGTGGCTTGGGGTTTTCCAACATAGGAATGGGCCCTGAAGGATCCAACAACTGGACTGAATAACAAACGTTATTACAGGACAAATATAATACGGACCCTGAATAAATAAAGATTTACTAACACAACAGATTCACCAGCGCAGACGACTTGCACATTGTCTTCATGCACGGAAGCACTTGTCACGGTGTAGCTACTTGTCTTCATCTTGGGAAACACGGGGAGTGGGGCCTCACTCACATGTAAATCCAGACAGAGGCACAAGGGATACGTGACTAGCAAATCAGTGTCCTGCGATCGACCCAGAGCAACCTCCAAGCTTGTTGGAGACATAAAATGATGAGATCTCCAATGAACCTTAGAGGGTTGCAAAAAAATGTTTTTTCTTGGGGGGAGGGCAGAGGGCATGGACCATGTTTGGATATGCATCGACAATGGGAAAGGTGTGTAGATAGGTGGTAATTAATAGACAACAAAGGTCGTACTGCTGTGACATCAATTGTTGTGAAGAAGCATGATGAGACAAAGGGGGAGTGAACGCATATTTGTGATCGTGGGGAGAACATATGGTGGTGACGATAACTATGGATCTGAAGTGGAAGGAAGAGGATGAGAAGTGGGAGGAGAATATGAAATTGACATGTCTTAAGAATGAAAATGCATGGTTACCGGGACGATGCATTTGTAGTTGTTCACTGAGAGGATGTGTTTTGATTGAAGTGACCGGATCATGTTGTATGGTAGTGTTATGTCAGTCCCACATGAGACACAACACAAACAATGTGGTGCTTAGACCTGGAAATGTCATTTTTTTCATACGAAGGCCATCTTTCTCGATATGTTTGGCCCTATCATCCCTTATTATTGCTTCATAAATGGAGATGTTGTTTTCCATATGGAGTACATCTTTCTCTAGTTTGTCTGATCTCATCATGTCTTTTGTTTGCTTCTAGCATTCAGTTCCATGCTCTCCTTTTTTTTGCGAATAGTTTCATGTTCTGCCTTGATTCCAACCATCTTTTGCCACTATAGCTTCTCCTGTCTGCCAGTCACCACAATCCTGTGCTCTCTGTTAGTTACAGCCATGCTATCAACTAATACTGGCCTTCCCTTGGTGTGAACACGTTAAAGTGAGACGAGAAAGTTCCATGAGATCAAGTTGACGTAATTAAGCTATAATAAGACAAGTTTGTAGTTGAGGAATGCACATCTTATATGGTGAGTGACGTGACCAAGTCTGACTAACACGTTGCACGTCTGGATGACCGAGACGGGCCTATAAAAAGCATCTCAAATACTACTCCCTCTGTTCCTAAATATAAGTCTTTTTAGACATTTCAAATGACTACAACATACAAATGTATATAGACATATTTTAAAGTGTAGATTCACTCATTTTGCTCCGTATGTGGTCACTTGTTGAAATACCTAAACTGACTTATATTTGGGAACAGAGGGAGTAAAAGATATGTACATGTTCTAAATATATCGTCCCCGAGTTCAGTGCACCCCTCCATCCATCGAGCAACGGGCTGCCGCTGCCTCGCCCCGTCTAGCCGGAGCACTGCCGCACCGTGGTTTTCCTCGCGGCTGCATCAACTCATGCGTCGCCGCTGCGTCGCCCCTTTGGGCCGTATTACCGCGATACGCGGTCCCTGCCGCTGCCCCGAGGTCGTCCCCGTGGTTACTGACCCGCTCTCCGCCGATGCGCCGCCCCTTCGGGCTATAGCATCGTGGCCCAGGGTCCCCGCTGCCGCCCCGAGGTGTTCTTGCCGTTGCCCCGACCCGCCTGCTCCCGCCGAGTCGCCCCTTCGGGTCGTGGCGCCGCAGCCCGCGGTCCCCTCCGCCGTCACCGGGCATCGACCTTCCGTGGTATGCGTCGCGCCGTGTCCCTCGGGGCGGGAACGCCACCGTCCGCGCCGGTCTTCGTCATGCTGTTGGGATCTTCACCTACTTCGATCATCACCGCCGCGCTTCTAACCTAGCCGCCACCGCCGCCGCCGCTCTACTTCGGCCGCCGTTGCCGCTGCCCCCATAGCCGCCGTCGCCGCCCGTCCACCCCCTTCGTCTCCATCCAGCACCAACCCAACGCCATCGTCGTCGTCATCTTCCCCGACCACTTCGTTGGGTCTTCTTCTCTGCTGGCCCTCCGACTCCTCGACATGGCGTGGAGCTCGTGCAAGTCCCTCGTCTACGCATGACAAGTGCTGGCAACACTGATGCGTGCCTTCATCCATGATGTGTCCTCGGGCCTGGCAAGCCTAGTCGTCACTTTATCAACTTCGTCTTCGTCCATCTACGCATGCTCAGTGCTGGCAACACCGATGCGTGCCTTCGTCCACAATGTGTCCCCGTGCTTGGCAAACCCGCCGCGGCGCGTCATCAACAACGTCTTCTTCCCGGCGCACCACTACTTCGACACCACTGCGCCCATGACTAACTCGACGCCTCCTTGCGCCTGGGGCCCCACGACGACTTCCTCGACACCGGCCACCCCGAATCAACATCGACCACGGCGTTCTTCGCACGGCTACCTCGACCACGGCTACACCACCCACGCTCTCGGCTACATCGACAAACGGCACAAAGGGCTACCGCCTAGCTTGAGAAACCTTGTCGGTTTCCACTCCAGTCACGAATTCCGCGATGTGTCGACCGTTACGACTGTGTGTGTGTGTGTGGGGGGGGGTCCGTTAGCTCTGTCCTTGCGCGCGGCGGTGCGAGGCGGTCAATTCGGCATGGTGTTTGCTCAGTTTCGGCGCGCGGCGGTACAAGCGGGCCAGCTCCGGTTCTAACACGGCACTTCCTGTGCGCTGCGGTGCGGATCCTCGCCCAGTTTCTGCGCACAGAGGCTGAGGATGGCCTGATCTGGTTTGGCGCCCAAGGCTGCATGGGGCGGGGCGGCCCAAGTAGGTTGGCTCGCGTTCGCCGAGTTTCTGCGTGCGGCGGTGACAAGTCCGATCCTGGTAGTGTGTGTGGCTTGTTTCTGCCCAATGATGCTGGTAGGGCTCGGATCCAGTTGGTAAAGGCTCGGCTTCGGATGAAAATCCTGCATTGATCTGGTCAGTGCCGACGGTAACAGCGTGTACGGATGTCGTCTTCCTCCTTGGAGGTACCGCCGTGAAGCTCGTTTGCTCTTTGTACCTCGTAGCTTGTGGTCTCTGGGTAAAAACCTTAGATTTGTTATGCCAGATCGGGTAACGGTGTTGTCCTTGACAATACTCCCTCCTTGGAGGCGTTACCTTAGAGACCCAACAATGGTTTTCGTTGGTGTGCATGGCTTGTTTGGTGGTGCTTGGGTTTGTGGTGGTGCCGGCATTTTTTTTTCTTTTTGCACTAGCCCTTGTTGTGCTTTCCTCCTCGGAGGGTTCTTTAAACACTTCTTCTGATTAATGAATTTGGCAGCTCTACTGCCAACATTCGCAAAAAAAAAAAAACTGTGTGTCTCTTGAATATGTCACCTTTTGCTGATTTTCTTCTTTTTGCCGAGTACGTTTTACGTGCATCTCGGTGACGTCCTGTCTTTGCCGTGCTCCATTGTTTGCCGAGCTCGGCTCTTGGTGGACGACTTCTTTGCCGCCAAAAAGATTTGGCGTAGAAGTTTAGTTTTTTCTAGTAGTGACGTGGGCAGCGGATTGGATTTACGTGGTAAGGTGTTCTCTTTACCACTAATCTCCCCCTTATTTTGACCGCGGGCCTCTCCTGATTTTCATTGTCCGCCAAACCATCTCTCCGCAAATTTAACTCTGGTAAGAAACTTTTCATAGGTGTTGCATTACTGGTCGATACGACGGATCCTCTATGTGACCAACAGTGCTCCTGGAGTCGTGGTTACACTAGCTAGAGTGCAACTGTGCAAGAATGAAGCACGTGAGTAGTTAGCTATTCGTTTGTCTTATCAGTAGTCGGCTACTCCCTCTCCCCATTCAACGATGGGGGTGTGGTCAGATCATCCCTTTTATTTTATCATGGGAGGAGCTGGTGGCTTGATTCAGCTTTCCAGTAGGCTTGCTCCCTTCATTCGTCTAAGTAATTATAATCCATGTCAAGATTCCTTGCCACAAGGCTGTCCATTTGACTATTTAGGAAGTCGCGTTAACAGCCAACTGGTGCAACTTGCTAAACCCCTTAAGCTCAAACAATATCTGATTTTTATCTAGTATACCGATGAGACGCGTTGGAAAAAAAACGGTAGGCATAAGCAAGGCTATTGGTGTCTAGGCGGCCTTTCGCGTGGCCAAGGTGGTAATATAGTTTTTACTATCAGAGTGTATTTATGGTATTATATGTTTATTGAAATAAATTAGGGCATATAAATAAGTTACCTACGGCTACTGTTGTTGGAATGTCGCTCATTTGGCATATCAATGCAATATGGCATGTTTTCTCGCTTGGGAGACAATTTCTTGCTTGCCCTTGCCTAGACTTCCAGTTATGCTTCAAGTGAGGCATTTAGCCATCGCCTAACGCCTAAGCTTATCTAAGCGCCTCC
>NC_041383.1:124713658-124732576 GCF_002162155.2 Triticum dicoccoides | reverse complement strand
GCCGCTAGAGCAATAGTTGGAGGGGGCGAAAACCGCCGCCACGTCGGCGTTCACGAAGGATGAAAAATCATCGCCTTCTCTTGAGAGGGAAAGAGAGCGAAATAGTTGACCTACTGTATCCCTTGTTAGAGCATCTCCAATAGGTGCAAAAAAATCTCGCGCCCTAAAATAGTTTTAGCACGCCATTGTAGCACTTTTAGTGCGCCGGACCCAACATCGCTTTAGCATATGCCCAAAACCGCGCCCAAAAGAACACGTAGTGTATATTGTGAAGCGCGCACAATCCGGCACCTCAAATTTGCAGCTTTTGATAGCGTTTTTCAGCGCCCGCCCAACCCTTTTTTACGCGCGCACAGCTTTACAGCTTCTGCTGGAGCTGTCCGGCGCCCAGAAAACCCGGATTTTAGCACATGGCCCAGTTTTTGGGCGCGTGTTGGAGATGCTCTTAGTTTCAGAAAACATATATTTAACCACCACTAGTTTTTCAAACACCGAGTATTCAAGTATTTACTAGCAGAATGCCCGTGCGTTGCTACGGTCTAAAATGCACGTATTTGAGTGACTACTCGACAACAATTACCACGTAAACCTTATATCTCCACTCTTCCCCTGTCTATATATCTCCGTCTCGCCCTTCCTCCACTCACCCTTCCTCCCACCCTCTCTTGCTCCTTGTAGCTGTCAGAGTGGACGGACATGCATGTATTTCAGTGACTCGACAACAATTATCACGTAAACCTTATCTCTGTCCATTGAGAATAGTAGCCACTAAAAAATTAGGTAAGCAACATTCAAGTACATAGCGAGAAGTATCAATGAACCTAGCAGAAGACATGCAACCTTCTACCATGATAAAGGAACACCATTCACTGACACTGCATTTGATAGTATAAATTATTGGTAATAGCTAGGTCCTACCATAAGCGATCTGCTGTCAACTCTCTTGAGCGGTTATGATGTCAATTGCCAACGGACAAACCTACACCCGTGAGAGCACCTTGCATGCTAGTTAGACTTACTTCAGAAAAAGGTAATGGTTTCAACAATCAAGTGAACGCATCATCCAAGGCTGAGAACATTTTCTTTACTGTGGCATCTGAAATAAAATGCGGGGTAAGAAAAATTGACCAGACGAACTGTAAAAACACGACATCTCTCCTTATTGCACATATTGTTGTTCAGGCATATTCAAGATGGCGGATTCAGACATATTGTTGTTCTACTTTGTATGGTCTTCGAGAATAATCAATAAAATGGCCGCATACATCTTCCAGATGCAAAGGCCGGGGGTCATCCTCCTTTTCTAAAAAAAATGACTGCATTTGATCCAATTATCATATGAAGTGTTAAGTGACGACTTGCAAAAGTGTGAACCATTGAGGCAGCTGTTGCGTATGAATATAACACTTGATAGAAGAGCACATAGTTAGGTCGTGAATATTTTGTAAAATAAAACTAATGTGTGTAGATTCAACGGACCGCTCAGATTCCGATGTTGACAATCAGACACGTACCACCCGCATGCCTGGTTGGCCCTGTGGCCTCGAGCACCATCATAAACATGTGTGGGAGACTAAGGCATAGCCTAGTGATGGGAAGGGGCTGATGCCTTCCCATGCACCGAGGTCCAAGACACGGTACATGCAATTTGGGTTATTGCACCAATTATACTGTAGGGGGTTCCCTTACAGTTTTTCTGTCAAAAAAAAAATCATAAACATGTGTGTGAACTCGCAGTCCTTGCTTAGATGGCTACCCGTCGCTGCTGCGCAGAGGCCACACACATGACCGTGTTACTGTACAATGTCACTGCTTTGCTCTTCATAACTTTTCCCCATGCCATCTCTGGCCTCCACCCTGCCTCCGCGTCCCTATTGCCATGACGGTACAACACCAGCTCACACCGCAGGCACCCGTGGGCATCGTCACTCTGAACAAGCTTTCTGCCCTGTCCATTGGGATATCCCCTCGTAACCTACAAAAATTGGTGATTTGGATCTTAATATAACTGTAGAAATTCAATACATTCAAATAACCTACACGCAACTCAAAGACACAGTTTAAAGTCTGATAATAATCGGGTTGGGCACTGAGATGTAAATAATTAAAAGGCACTGAGATTCTTTCATCATCTCCAGGAATTAAACTCGAACAAACTGTGACTCTGTTTTGGTTTGAAATTTTCTTTTTAACAAAACCATACATGCAAGCACAACACTAACTTAGAAATTGTTCTTCTGAAATTAATATGGCATTTGATTGTTCCGGCAGAATACATAAACCATTTTAATTTAAATAAAACAATTAAACTACTATCTGCCTTGAACATCATTGCAAATAACCTCTCCACATATCCTGAAACAAAGCATCATCAATAAACTATACAATCATGATAAAAGCCTATTTCAAGTTATTACTATTGGCAAGCACAGAACAAAATCAAATGAGCGCTTTCTACCGTGCAGATCATATTGCAATAAACTACCGTGCATTACAGTAAATGCAGGAGCTTTCTCAACCAACATTTGCCACTAATTTTCCTCAATAATCATTAATCAAGCAGTATAGCATGCAAACCTGAAAGCAGAAAATAATTCAAAATCTCAAGCAAATTTATGTCACTCTCTTCGTCCAAACTCATTTGTACAGACTTCCGATGAACGGATTAAGATAAACTTGGAAAAGAGAGGATAATGTACTTGCTTAATTTGATGTAGCAACTTCTATAAACAGATGATAGGGAAAACAAGAAGAAATGCAAGGGAAAAAATCAAAGGAAGATGCAAGTAACAACATAATATATTTCTTAAACTCGAGCAAATCTATATCACTCTCTCAGTCTCAGTCTGAACTCATATGTACAGACTTTCCGATTAACATAATAGAACAAACTGATGTGCTTCGCTAAAGAACAATCGCCAGTTGCTAGAACGATCGCAGGTTGCGGGATGGTTACATCCGATTCCCATGAAAGGTCAAGTAGACATCGACAATACTAAGGGAAGTAGCTTCGGTTCTGTCCACTTTGTTTTTCTAACACTTCTAATTTTGTTAGTACCGTGGCTACCTCTAGTAAATAACACTACTACAAACCCCAAACGACCTCTTGGTTTTTAACCAGCTGATTCAAAGACCGAGCGAACCAGATTAGAGTTGCTTTGGTCCTTGCGGGCTGTTGCCTGCGTACCATTCACTACCATGGATTTTTCAGACACACCCTGTACTACCCTTATTCCTGAATGAAAAGTCAACCCTGCATTTTAGTGAAAAAAGATATCTTGTTTTTTAAGGCAACAATCTAAAGACAGTATATAATTTGAGCTTCCAAATTTTTATTACTCAAACAATAGTATCCACTAAATATACGCAGTATAATTATGCTACAAGTAAAGTGCAAGCAGGAAATATATTGTTTTCAAAAGTCTGTACTATGATCAGGAACCTGCACTCAATTGTGCAGAGGAAGGCACGCTCCATCGATCCGCCATGAACACCACTGTCCATCGGGATGCTCTGAGCTGCGCAGGAGAAACGAGCAATTGAGAGAAGCAAAATTTGTAGGATGTGTTTCAGCTGTGCCTGCCGTTGCTTGCCTGAACAAATCACTTGCTCATAAAGTCTGGGTGTCTGACACCTATTGTATGGCTGAGAAGCTTGAACCTTTCTATGCAAACTTGGCCACCCAGATTAGTTGAAATGACAAGAACATGCATGCACTCACAAAACTGCCATTAGTATCTGATTTTGACAGGGCCACCTGACCAGAAGATCGATAGCATAGGCTTACCAAAATCTGCACATCGATAACCATCTACCGGAGAGAAAAATTGCTTCCGATATTACACGCTCATGTGTGTTTCAATCGTTTGGATGGCGACTTACATCCTTTCAGTGCAGGAGGTTGGACAAAATTAAGCTAGCGGATATCACATGCTCTTAATGCTGTTCTACAAGAGCACAACACCGACATTTTGGTCGAGGCCACACGAATATGCTGCAACAGATTGGCACTAACCATGAATCAATCACCTTGCATACAAACCAAGTCAGTCACAAGTGAACAGCTCCGCGCTGAGAGAGAAGACAATAGCCTAGATGCATGTGCGTATCCAAACCAAACAGCACTGGACGTTTGCCAACCAGCACGTATACTACATATATACGACACCCCAATCAAATGCAAAGCAGAGAGGAGGAAGAAGGAGGGGATGAACTCACCATGATAGAGAGGAGGAAGCCGACGCGCGCGTGCACCCATGCCCACAGGAGCGCCATCTAGGAGGCGGAGCCGCGGTAAAAGACTGAGAGGAGTCGCGCCGGCGACCAAGGCGACGCCGCGCCCAAAACCCTAGCCCCGCACACTCATGGAGATGTCGCGTCTTGTTGATGGAGGCGTTGATGCGGCGCTCGCTCCGGGCGTGGCCCGACTTGTGTAGGGCGTCGCACCTTCCCCGCGCGGTGCCCGTACCTGCCAAGTTCGCCGTCGTGTGCCGGCACTTCTCCGCCCTCTGCTTGTTCCTTCACATTGCCGTGCGCGTTGCAAGTGGCGGAGGATGATGACCTGAACCAGCGTAACGACCGAATGCCGAGGAACCAGCTTGACGGCGGCGGCGGCATGGAACCCTGGCAAATTGATCCAATGGGGTATTAGGGTAGGCACCAGGCAGATTCTGGATAAAATTATCCATGCCACCACCCGCCCGAATATCCTCTAATATGCCCTACCAAGTTTCGCCAGCCAGAGCATGTGTGGAATTCGGGAGGGTTTGAGAGGGGGGAGACTGGGCGAGAGCGTGCGTGGAAAACCGAGGGATTGTGCGATGCGGTTGGGAGGCATTGGAAAAACCGGTCGGTGGGGCTAGTGAGTAGCGACTTCGTTCCATCGATGGAGATTGATCGTGAGGGCTGGTGGGAGGTGAGACGGAAAAAAACCAGCAAAAATTAGTACTCCCACGTGCCTTGTTTAGTTTGAACTTATACTCTCCCACATGTCTACGCACGCCACTACCAAGACACACCCATGCTCCACTGCTACTGCATGTGGGAGGCTATAAACCATGCATAACCCCTTCGCATGCATGCGGTCAACGGTTTTGGAAGGGTTGAAGCATTCAAACATCCAATGAACAGTTAAATACAGGATGAAATATGGAGTTAAACAAGTGTCGTTGAAGAAGTCTTAGCTACCTACTGGCTTCAGGGTTCGTACACAGTGGGCCATGTCAGCTTGAGCTTATATAAAGACACAGTGGCAGTGGCACAAGCGGACTCACAGTCACCGGAGCCTTCCTTGTATCCATTCTCTCACAGCCGCTATCGGCAGTCGATCTCATCACAGCCGCCTTCCTCCCATCCGTGCTCGCACAAAAAGCTATAGCGTAGTCATCATAGTAATAAATGGCGTTGTCCATCGAAATGGTAGAGTCCAACGGCAGCCCCACGGCGGTGCCCAGCTCGTCGGCCGGCAGCAGCAGCAGCATACACGAGCCGTCGTGGGAGTACTATCTGCGGAAGTATCTCATGCTGCTGGCCGGGCTGGTAGCTGCAGCGACCTACGAGGCGAGTTTCAGCACGCCCGGAGTGTCGCCGCCGGAGGAGAGCGAAAGCGGGCGCATGGTCCTCAGGCTCACGCCTCAGTACATCACATTCGTCTACTTCAACGCTACCGCCTTCACGGCGTCGATTGGGGTCATCCTCCTCCTCCTCCTCCTCAACGAGAAGAGACCCGTCTGGCTGGCCGTGCTCCGGTTTGTCATGGTGCTGGACCTTCTCGCCCTCATGGGGGCCTATGCCAGCGGAAGCTGCTTCGACGTGCCGTCCACAGTGTACACCTGGGTGCTGGTGGTCGCTCTCGCCGCCTACGTCGGCGTTCACATCCTACTAGCTTCCTACACGCCGTCGGAATCGGAAGTGGAGAGCCCCGATGAGTCTCTCAAGCTCAGAGAGCAACGCAAGGTACTCATGCTGCTCGCGACATTCGCGGTGGGAATCTCGTACACCGCTGGCCTGAGCCCGCCCGGCGGCGACGAGGAAGGGCACGGCCACCTGAAGGCCTTCTTCTACTGCAACACCACGGCGTTCGTGGCGTCGCTGCTCATCATCGTGCTGCTCCTGGTCCGGAGGCTGCAGAGCCGGTGCTGCGCCATGGTGCAGCTGTGCGGGCTCATCCTGGTCGTGCTGCTCGGCCTCCTGGGGGCCTACGTCGCCGGGAGCTGCGGGAATGCGGGCTCCTCTGCCTACGTCATCGCGCTGATCGACCTGGTTCTCGTCTACATCTTCCTAGTGATGATGGTGTTGGTGGTTGTCTCGAATCCTCTCAAGAACACCAGCTGGCTACCACATCAATTTGTGTGTGCCTACTCTTCATGCTCAAGTTGGCTGCAAAAAAGAGGGTTTGGAGAAGGACAACTGCAAGCAGATATACCAACATCAGATGGCGGTAGGCAACAACAAGGCAGCAACATGGTCATGGTAATGGATGAGGAGAATGCAGAACCTGCAGGCATGGAGAAGGTGAAGTCTCTCCTTCTGCTGCTTGCGACTCTCGTGGCAACCATCACCTACCACGCGGGGCTGGACCCGCCGGGTGGCGTCTGGTCGCGGGACGGCCAGCGCCAGCAGAACAGCTACAAGGCCGGCGACCCGATACTGTCAGTGATGAACCCTAGCCGGTACATGGTGTTCTTCTACTGCAATTCGACCGCGTTCGTGGCGTCCTTGGTTGTCATCCTCATGGTCCGTGCGAGGGGCCTGATCCGACGGCACACGCTCGAGGTGGCCATGCTACTGTGCTTGCTTGGCCTCATCGGCGCGTACGCGGCCGGGAGCTGCCGGGACGTGATCACCACCGTCAAGCTCATAGCCTTGCCAGCAGCTACGTTGGCGTACGTGGTAATTCACGTCGTCTTCTTCACGTTGGACCACAAGGAAATGAGCTACGAGGACAACAGGAAGCTGGAGAAGAGGCGCAAGCGCCTCCTGCTTCTCGCCATCCTGGTGGCCACCATCACTTACCAGGCTGGACTGACACCGACGGGGGGCTTCTGGACGGAGGGGCACCGTGCGGGAGACCCCATCATGGCCGACACTTACGGGATGAGGTACCAAGCGTTCTTCTACTGCAACTCGACGAGCTTCATGGTGTCCATCACGCTCATCATCCTGCTCGTGAACCCGAACCTATACAAGCCGGGCATACGGTGCTACGCGCTGTACGTGTGCATGGTGATCGCCCTGTTCGGCCTGATGGGTGCCTACCTCAGCGGGACCATCCCCGATCCACAGACGTCCATGTACGTCTTCGTCCTGGTCGCCGTCGTAATCACGCTGATTGCCATCACGGCCATGGCGCTGCTGGTCCTGCTCATATTCGGCGAAGCCAATGGAGGAGAAGACAGCAACCCATCACGGCCAAGTCCGGCCGGCGACAGGGCAATGAGGCGGCGACACAAGAGTGGGAATAGTGCCAGGCGAAAGTACATGATGGTGCTCGCGATCCTGGCCGCGAGCGTCACCTACCAGGCCGCCATGAAGCCGCCGGGCGGCGACAATGCGGGAAACGCCGTGATGCGGCTCAACAACCCGGCCCGGTACAGCGCCTTCTTCTACTGCAACTCGACCTCGTTCGTGGCGTCGGTCGTCGTCATCGTCCTGCTGCTGCAGGAGTCTCTGCAGAACAACGTCTTGCTGCTCTATGCCATGAACACGGCGATCGTGCTCGACTTGTTCGGCCTCCTCACGGCGTACGCGGTCGGCAGCAGCCGGGAGTGGAAGGCGACGGGGTACGTCATCGCGCTGTTCGCCGCCGTGCTCGCCTACATCGGCATCCACCTCGTGCTTTGGTTCCTGGGCAGGAGAGCCCGGGACAAAGTAAATAATAATACTCCTGCGTGTGAACCGGAGGCTCAGATAGAGAGCTCAACCAATTGTTAGAACTGATACTGATGATCTCTAGGAACTAGCTAGACTGACGGTTAGCGAATCTCTTCACGTATTTATATACCCTATTGTATAAGAAAAATCATGTACACCCTCAATGTTTACTTAAAAATTGCAGTCATTGAATCGATGAGTACCGTGCCAGGACAAGGCGACGACTCAAAGGCCAACGAAAGACCAAAGTTTCAGATGTCGCCTCGTTGTGTGGTGCCGACCAGCTTCCTATCTCTCTTTCTTCACTACGGCTGCCCGTAATAGTAGTATCATAAGCGGTATCATGCATGCCATCTATTTTTTTTTGATGATTTGGCACATAATAAAATGTGAAAAAAGAGGATGTGGTAACATATCATAATACCGTATCATATTAAATGTTACATTACTTTGTGTTATGCATAATAATTAATAAGGCAATCTAAGATACTAACTAATGATATTATGCATTACGAAGGTAGTATCATACAATAGTATCATATGCATGATACTAGTATCATGTACTCCCCAATACAACGAGCGAAATATGGGATTTGCTCACTCTTCATCGAATAAATGAGTATGGTTAGTGTTCAGAACAAGCCAATCATTGAATCAATGAGTATTGTGCCAACCAGGTTCCTATCTCTTCAGTACCGGAATATGGGATTTTGCCGAGTTTCAGATGTTTGCTGAGTATGTAAACTAATATAAGAGCGTTTAGATCACTAAAATAGTGTTCTAAACACTCTTATATTAATTTACGGAGGGAGTACATTTTATACGGGTACTAGGCAAGCATGACCTTCATCGAGTACAGTTTTTTTTTGCACTCGGTAAACACCTCTTTTGTGTTTATTTTAATTATTTGCACTAGGCAAAGAACTCTTTGCCGAGAGCCCTTTTTTTTGCACTTCTCTTTGCCAAGTTTTTCTTTGCACTCGGCAAACAATTATTTTTCTTTTTCTTCTCCTTTCCCTTTGCCGAGTAAATTTTTATTGCACTAGGCAAATAATTTGTGTTGTTTAGACTACGTTTAGTTCTTATTTATATTTATAGCTAATAATAAAGGATGATGGGTTTCTCTAAAAAAATTGTTTGTCACCCAACTTTTCGCTTGTATCCTGCTGGAAACGAGCGTTTAATTTATAGCGGCTGCTCTAATCTCAAGGATTGAAGATATGCGAGGTGGTACTAACTCTGACGGGCCGCCTGAAGATGACATGTACCTAGGGTAGGGTCCTAGGCCTGACCCATATGCCCTAGCCAAGGACACTAAACAAGAGGCCAAGGCCTTCAAAGATAGAAAGAAGATACGGACTGGAATTATCACTGGGTGCAAGCCACTCGACAGTAGATCCACTCGGATACCCCAATTCCACTCGACCATCGTTATTCACTCAGAGTATGAGAATTCACTCGAAGGACAGAAGACCTAGGGTCACCTCTAGATGGCAACGGTCGGACATTCACTCCGTCACCTTATAGATCATTGAACACGGGCGTTACCAATAACGTTTGTGACATTATTCTCTCATTGAATCCTTGCGTAACTGAGGACTGCGAGGAGTCGGCGTACTCTATATAAGCCACCCCTCCCCTCTTGCACAAGGGTTCGCACCCCCTGTAACTCAACACTCCAACAAATAAAGCCTTCGCGGCACCGAGACGCAGTGCTGTTACCTCCTCCGAGAGGGGTCTGAACTCGTAAATCCGAGTGTACATCCTCGCCGTAGCTAGGCTCTGTCCTCTCCTACGTACCCCCATCTCTACTGTCAGATCCGTTCCCACGATAGTTGGTGCCCACCGTGAGGCAGGCGTCTAAGCGAACTCCGACGAGGTTGCGTTGTTCGAAATTCTTCGACATGGTTTCTAGCGGTGGATTGTCTCTAGGCTGTGAGATCCGTCTCGGCGCGCTCAGCTTCATCGCCGACGATTTGGTCCGGCTCCAGGAAGCCCCCCTCGACATCGAGGCGCTCCCCGTTTGCGAAGCAGCGCACTACCGCGCGAGTGCCTGCGGTGTCCTCCTACGGTAGCCGTCGACTCAATATCGATTGGCTCCGATGGCATCTTCGCTCCCCGCTGCTCGCCGTCGCAAGCGATCCGGTCGCTCACGGATCTAGTAGTGGGTGAAGCATGCAGTGGCTCGCCAGTCACCAATGGAAAAAGATGGGTGGCCTAAACGATTATGCCATCGTTCTGAAGACACTTTGAAGACTCCATTGGCTTGCTTATTGAACTTGGAAATTTTGGGGATCAATGGGTAGAGGCCTTGCACACATCTACCATGATAAAGTACCCTCCTCGTGACCTGATCCTTGATCAAAAAGAAAAAGGGGTGAAACTCTATGAAAACACCATTATCAAGAGTAATGCGATGCACTGACAAAAGATTTTTGGATGCATTGGGAATGTGAAGCACATCATCTACGGGAATATCACGGTGTGGGGTTTGAATAATAGACTCTCCAACATGACTAATCATCATACCTAGACCATTTTCAGCTGTGTGAACTTGTTATTGGTCGTGATACTTCTCGTGCATGGTCATCTTCTCGAGTTCAGAGGTGATGTTCTCATTCGAGCCGGAGTCAAGATATCAATTGGAGTCAACTTCGTATGAAGCATCCGCTGCAGCTGCAACATGCCTTCTTCTAGAATTATCCTCTGCATAGCGCCACTTACATTCTTTTGCAATATAGTTAGTTTTCTTGCAGATCTGGCATTTGTTTTCATACTCCTCATACCCGGCGAAACGGCCCCCTTGGTTGTTGTTGTAGTAGTGGCGCGGAGGGCCATTGTTGTTGTAGTAGCCCCCGCCGCCGCCGCCACGGTGGCCGCTGCCTTGGCCACCGCCGCTGCCATGGGTTGTTGTAGCCGCCGCCACTCTGGTTGTTGTAACCACCACCGCCATGGTTGTAGCCGCCGCTGCCCGTGCCAGGGTAGCCGCTGCTAGGGTTTTGGCCGCCACCATCAGAGCAGCCGCCGCCGCGACCACCTTGCTTCTAGTTGCAGTAGCCGCCTCTGCCGCCACCCGATCGACCCCTGGAGGCGGCGTTCGCTGAAGACTTGAAGCCACCAGTGCCGCTGAACATCTCAGCGTGTTGATCGAAGTTTGCCACCATAGAGAAGAGCGCATCAACGGTGATGGGATCGGTGCGGACGTCGAGTGCAGAGATGATGGGCTGATACTCCATATCAAGCCTGGCGACGATGAAGGAGATGCATTCGTCCTCCCCGATCGGTTTGCCTGCCGCCGCAAGCTCGTCGGAGAGGGCGCGCATCTGCCCGAAGAAGGTGGAGGCCAACTGTGACCCCTTCTTGGCGTTCGTGAGTGTCGATCTGATGTTATTGACACGAGACAGAGAGACTGCAGAAAACATATTTGCTAGCGTGGTCCAAATTGCATGTGATGATTCAAGCGAGGCTACTTGAACAAGCACCTGCTTGGACAAGTTTCGGAGAAGATATGCTACGATTTGCTGATCTTGAACTAGCCAAGGATTATGAGCAGGGTTGGGAACTACCTGTTCTTTGCCATCTTTATCTTTGCTGATGATTGTTTTTGGAGGCTCCTCTATAGTCCGATCTATATAGCCAAACAAGCCGGCGCCCAGTATCTGGGATCGTGCTTGGACTCGCCAGAGAACATAGTTCGTCCGGCTAAGGGGTTTTGAGGTGTTGTAGTTGAGGCCAGAAGAGGGGACTGCGGAGGAGAAGGACATGGTTGCGGCGTGGTGGTTCTGGGGAGGAAACAGATGAAGGAAGATGAGCTAGATGTCGTGGAAGAGGCCTGCTCTGTATACCATGAGGAAATCGTGGAAGCGTCTCAATCTCCATACATGGAGACCCGCAGTGTATATATTGATTGGGGGGATCGGTACAGGAGATAGCAGCGTCGAGGCTAACCACCAAGAGATATTACAGGAGGGTTTTAGGAGATAATTAAGAGAGATAAACAGAAAAAGAGTAAATCTCCTAACTACTATGCCGTGAGCCTCAAGGACACGCCGACCTGTACAATAGATGTTTAACAGAGTATACCTTTTTTTTGTTATCTTCATTCTGAATACTCCTTAATTTGTAGTTATTTATATTTCCAAGTGGATTATACTTCATTTCCAAGTATAAATAGTATATGTTCCTTTACCCCCAAAAAGAGTCGCAATATGTGGTATATACCCCATTAAAAACAGTATATGCTAATTAAAAAAAGTATATGCTTCCAAACCAAAATAGTAGTAGTATATATTACAATATAAAAATGTACATACTCAGATACAAAAGAAATTATATACTCTATACCAAAAAAGTAGTATATATTTGTCATGCACAAATAGTACATACTCGTATGTAGAAAAAGCTCTATAAACTACAATGCAGATAGCAATATATACACTCATGCGAAAAATTTAAAAAGAGTATGTTCTTCCATAAGAAGTGGTATATACTCACTTAGAAAAAAGTATATGCTTCCAGACCAAAACAAGGAGTATATAGTACAATATAAAAAATAAGTGTATACTCGCATAAAAAAAGTATTCCCTCCGTAAACAAATATAAGAGCGTTTAGATCATTATTTTAATGATCTAAACGCTCTTATATTTCTTTACAGAGGGAGTAGTTTGTACTCCTTACCAAAAAATATGTATGTACTCCTAAAATAGATACTAATATAGTTTTTATAATCTTGATCAAATTTAAAGAAATATGACTTAGAATACATTTGAGTAAATTTGAAACTGAGAGAGTACCAAATTTTTGGCCTACTTTTGGTGCCATTAATTTGCACACGGGAGTTAGTAGAAGGCCAGGCCCCCCTCTTTCTCTCTAGACCGCAATGTAAAATGAGTGTAAGCTCACAACTCATCTTGCTATTCCCTATGTCATATGTGTGCAGCTCTACACGTGATCCGATCGAGCCCCGGCTATGGCTGCTTGCTTAGCCAACCGCCGTCGATGAAGCTCAGTCCACGAACTTCTCCACCGCCGCCTCCGTCAGATGCTTCTCCCACGGCACTTTCCTAGCACTAGTAGAAAAGGGGGCAATGGTCCAGGCCAGGTCAACCCATTAGTCCCGGTTCAATCCAGAACCGGGACCCATGGGGGCATCGGACCGGGTTCGTGAGTCCCGGGGGCCGGTCGGGCCACGTGGGCCACTGGTCTCGGTTCATCTGGACTTTTGGTCCCGGTTGGTGGGACGAACCGGGACCAATGGGCCTCGCTCCTGGCCCACCACCATTGGTCCCAATTGGTGGCATGAACCGGGACCAAAAGCTGCCCTTTAGTCCCGGTTCGTGGGACAAACCGGGACCAATGAGTTGCTTATATATACCCCTCGCCCGCGAGCAGAGCACTCCCACTGCTCTGTTTTTTCTGGCCGTAGAGGGGAGAGCTTTGTGGTGTTCTAGCTCACCTCCTATGCACACGAGGTGTTCGATGGAATGCCCGAGCCACACTACTTAAGCTTTCTTCTCTCCAAGCTCGACCTCCAAGCTCCATTTTCCTCAATATTTGTCTAGGTTTAGCGGTCCGTCACGTCCCGTCCCCGTCTTCACCGCCGTCGATCGCCCGCGCTGATCTCGTCGCCGGCACCACCATGGTGAGCCTCTTGTTCTTATCTTCTTTCTGAAAGGAAAAAAAATTCTTACTTGTATGTTTATATAGATACTTGTATAATTTTCTTACTTTTATTATTGCATCTTATATAGTGCGATGGTTTTGGTATCCGCCCCCGTCGGCCCTTGTCCTGTCTATGATTCGGATGTGGTATATATTATCTTTTCATAACTATTGCTTCATTTATTGTTTATGACAATTATGCCGACCAAGGTTACATAGATTTTATTTATCTAGGAGGTTGTGGAACTGGAAATTCCAACCGACCCTATTGTCGAGAGGTTAAATTTAGTTGAAGAAAAAAACAATTTGTTGAAGGAAAACATAAGAAAAATTGAGGAGGAGAAGATGATATTGGAGTTGCATGTTGCGGATGTCGTCGATGATCACAAGATCAAGATGGATGCAATGCGCTTGAAGATTAGAAAGATTAGAAAATATGCCATTCATACCGAGGCTTGGTATCATTATGTCGTTGGATCAGTTGTTACATTGGTTGCGATTATGATCGCATTTGTTTTCGCATTGAAATGTTTTACATAGTTTCAATGTATGGTTTAATTAATTTAGATGCTCTGCAGAGCTTTATGTTGTTAGATGAGAACTATGTATGTACTTTGGTTTTAATGTGATGATGAACTTCTATTATAATTTGGTCACTTAATTATCTATTCATGATGTTCTTAATGATTTTTGACACACTTAATTATATATAATGCACGCAGATGAACCGGCAATGGATGTACGGTTCAAGACACACCTCCGAGTACGTTAAGGGTGTGCATGATTTTCTCGAAGTGGCTGAGGCAAACAAGCAGAATGGTTTTATGTGTTGTCCATGCCCTATATGTGGGAATACAAAGTCTTACTCTGACCGGAAAATCCTTCACACCCACCTACTTTACAAGGGTTTCATGCCACACTATAATGTTTGGACGAGGCACGGAGAAATAGGGGTTATGATGGAAGACGACGAAGAAGAAGAGTACGATGAAAACTATGTGCCCCCTGAATACGGTGATGCTACTGAAGATCAAGAGGAACCAGACGATGTGCACGATGATGCTGCAATGGGCGAAGCTGCTGAAGATCAAGAGGAACCAGACGATGTGCCCGATGATGATGATCTCTGCCGGGTCATTGTCGATGCAAGGACGCAATGCGAAAGTCAAAAGGAGAAGCTGAAGTTCGATCGCATGTTAGAGGACCACAAAAAAGGGTTGTACCCCAATTGCGAAGATGGCAACACAAAGCTCGATACCGTACTAGAATTGCTGCAGTGGAAGGCAGAGAATAATGTGCCTAACAAAGGATTTTAGATGCTACTGAAAATATTGAAGAAGAAGCTTCCAAAGGATAACGAATTGCCCGACAGTACATACGCAGCAAAGAAGGTCGTATGCCCTCTAGGATTGGAGGTGCAGAAGATACATGCATTCCCTAATGACTGCATCATCTACCGCGGTGCGTACAAGGATCTGAACGCATGCCCGGTATGCGGTGCATTACGGTATAAGATCAGACGAGATGACCCGGTGATGTTGACGGCGAGCCCCCCAGGAAGAGGGTTCCTGCGAAGGTGATGTGGTATGCTCCTATAATACCACGGTTGAAACGTCTGTTCAGAAACGGAGAGCATGCCAAGTTGATGCGATGGCACAGTGAGGACCGTAAGAAAGACGGGAAGTTGAGAGCACCCGCTGACGGGTCGCAGTGGAGAAAAATCGAGAGAAAGTACTGGTATGAGTTTGCAAGTGACCCAAGGAACGTATGGTTTGCTTTAAGCGCGGATGGCATTAATCCTTTCAGGGAGCAAAGCAGCAATCACAGCACCTGGCCCATGACTCTATGTATGTATAACCTTCCTCCTTGGATGTGCCTGAAGCGGAAGTTCATTATGATGCCAGTTCTCATCCAAGGCCCTAAGCAACCCGGCAACGACATTGATGTGTACCTAAGGCCATTAGTTGAAGAACTTTTACAGCTGTGGAATGGAAACGGTGTACGTACGTGGGATGAGCACAAATAGGAGGAATTTGACCTAAAGGCATTGCTGTTCGTGACCATCAACGATTGGCCCACTCTCAGTAACCTTTCAGGATAGACAAACAAGGGATACCACGCATGCACGCACTGTTTACTTGACACCGGTAGTATATACCTGGGAAGCTGCAGGAAGAATGTGTACCTGGGCCATCGTCGATTTCTTCCGACCAACCATCAATGTCGAAAGAAAGGCAAGCATTTCAAAGGCCAGGCAGATCACCGGAAGAAGCCCGCCATGCGTACCGGTGATCACGTACTTGATATGGTCAATGATTTACACGTAATCTCTGGAAAGGGTCCCGACGGACTAGCTGTTCCGAGTGATGCTGGTGGACACGCACCCATGTGGAACAAGAAATCTATATTTTGGGACCTACCCTACTGGAAAGACCTAGAGGTCTGCTCTTCGATCGACGTGATGCACGTGACGAAGAACCTTTGCATGAACCTGCTAGGCTTCTTGGGTGTGTATGGGAAGACAAAAGATACAGCCGAGGCACGGGAGGACCTGCAACATTTGCACGAAAAAGACGGCATGCCTCCAAAGCAGTATGAAGGTCCTGCCAGCTATGCTCTTACCAAAGAAGAGAAGGAAATCTTCTTTGAATGCCTGTTTAGTATGAAGGTCCCGACTGGCTTCTCGTCGAATATAAAAGGAATAATAAATATGGCAGAGAAAAAGTTTCAGAACCTAAAGTCTCATGACTGCCACGTGATTATGACGCAACTGCTTCCGGTTGCATTGAGGGGGCTTCTACCGGAAAACGTCCGATTAGCCATTGTGAAGCTATGTGCATTCCTCAATGTAATCTCTCAGAAGGTGATCGATTCAGAAATCATACCAAGGCTAAGGAGTGATGTGGTGCAATGTCTTGTCAGTTTCGAGCTGGTGTTCCCACCATCCTTCTTCAATATCATGACGCACGTCCTAGTTCATCTAGTTGACGAGATTGTCATTCTGGGCCCCGTATTTCTACACAATATGTACCCCTTTGAGAGGTTCATGGGAGTCCTAAAGAAATATGTCCGTAACCGCGCTAGGCCAGAAGGAAGCATCTCCATGGGCCATCAAACAGAGGATGTCATCGGGTTTTGTGTTGACTTCATTCCTGGCCTTAAGAAGATAGGTCTCCCTAAATCGCGGTATGAGGGGAGACTGACTGGAAAAGACACGCTTGGAAGGGACTCAATAATATGCAGGGACGGATATTCTTGGTCTCAAGCACACTACACAGTTCTACATAACTCTACCTTGGTGAACCCGTATGTCGATGAACACAAGAACAGTCTGCGCTCCAAACACCCGGAGCAGTGCGACGACTGGATTACATGTGAACACATCAGGACTTTCAGCTGTTGGTTGGAAACACATCTCAGAGGTGACAACACTGTTTGTGATGAGATGTACTTGTTGTCCAGGGGACCATCTTCGACTGTTACGATTTGGAAAGGATACGAGATAAATGGGAATACATTTTACATGATTGACCAAGATCAAAAGAGCACCAACCAAAATAGCGGTGTCCGCTTTGATGCAACAAGCGAGAGGGGAAAGGACACATATTATGGTTACATAGTGGACATATGGGAACTTGACTACGTACATGATTTTAAGGTCCCTTTGTTTAAGTGCAAATGGGTCAATCTGTCAGGAGGCGGGGTACAGGTAGACCCACAATACAGAATGACAACAGTGGATCTGAAAAATCTTGGGTACACTGACGAACCGTTTGTCCTAGCCAATGATGTGGCACAGGTTATCTATGTGAAGGACATGTCTACCAGACCGAGAAAAAGAAAAGATAAGGGAGCGAATACATCATACGATGATCCAAAGCGCCACATAGTTCTTTCAGGAAAAAGGGACATCGTGGGAGTGGAGGGCAAGACAGACATGTCTGAAGATTATGAAAAGTTTCATGAAATTCCTACTTTCAAAGTCAAGGCTGACCCCAGCATCCTGATAAATGATGAAGATTATCCATGGTTACGGCGCAATAAGCAAATGACACAAGCAAAGAAAAACTGAAGACTTTCTCCCGCAACTATTATGATGATACCATGCCAACTTTGTAATAGACGAGTATGATTCCATTATCCGTTTTGTACACGCACATGCTATGTGGTGAATTTATGATACCATGCCAACTTTCAACTTTTTCAGAGTTCATTTGAAATGCTTTAATGTCTTATGGTTCGGCCCTTGTAATACCATTAATCCCGTTTCGCTCCTTGTCAACTATGTTCTCACCAAGAACACTCTATAGGTGCATCTATGTTCATTTTTTAGTAAAGTTAATCACAAACTTGTGATTCACACAAATTTCAAAGAATTCAAATTTTAACTATTCAAATTTGAAAACTAATGGCACTAACAGAAAGTTTATAATTTTGCTGACCTAAAAGAAAAAAGAATTTAAAATAAAGCAAAAAACAAAAGAAAATAAATAATGCAGAAAACAAAATAAAAATAGCAACAATAAGTATTTTGTTGTAAGTAGAAACAAAATAAAATAAATAAAGCAACAAAGAAAACAAAAAAACAAAAAAAGTGTTTTCAAATTTGAAAACTAATGGCACTAACAGAAAGTTTACAATTTTTTTAAAACTAAAAGCAAAAAACAAAAGAAAATAAATAATGCAAAAAACAAAAAAAAACTGGAAAATAATTAAAAATAGCAACAATAAGTATTTTGTTGTAAGTAGAAACAAAATAAAATAAATAAAGCAAGAAAGAAAACAAAAAAACAAAAAAAGTGTTTTCAAATTTGAAAACTAATGGCACTAGCACAAAGTTTATAATTTTCCTAAAACTAAAAGTAAAAAGAATTAAAAAATAAAGCAAAAAACAAAAGAAAATAAATAATGTAGAAAACAAAACAAAAAACTGGAAAAAATAAAAATAGCAACAATAAGTAAACAAAACAAAAAACCAAAAAAGTGCCTCCTACTGGGTCCCCACGGCCTGAATACGACTAGAAACCCTACCATGGGCCAGGATTCAGGCCCGCAGAAGGCCCAGCAGGCCCACAGGCAAAGTAGTGTCAAATTAGGCCCATTGACCTGCAGTTCAGAGGAGTTCGAGTGAGAAGAGGCAGCGGAGCTTATAAACAGGTGCGGGGCGCTCTCAACTAGCGAGGTGGGACTAAACTCCCACCACCACGCCGCTGTGCAAGGCCATTGGTCCCGGTTGGTGCCACGAACCGGGACCAATGCCACCCTTTGGTCCCGGTTCGTGGCACCAACTGGGACCAATGCCCCCCCCCTTTAGTCCCGGTTGTTGCCACCAACCAGGACCAAAGGCCGCCGCTTCCCGCCCTTTGGGCTGCTGAAAAGAGGCC
>NC_041383.1:124708020-124712782 GCF_002162155.2 Triticum dicoccoides | reverse complement strand
CCGCCGCGCGCCGCCCCTGTCCTGCACGGCCGGCGTGCCGCCGCCCCTGCCCTGCATTTTCCATAGCAATTTCCATAGCATTTTTTTGCATTTTTTTGTGTATATGTGTTTGTATGTGTATATATGTGTACATGTTCATAGTATTTGATTTCATAAGTGTATTTTTTTGTTAATTGCATTTTTTTCATATATATAATATATATATGTATGTGGTAGCTATATATATGATGAATGGATGTGGCTATGTATGTATGAATATAATGTTCATAGCATTTTTTTGTTTATATATGTTTTTTCATATATGTATTAATTTTTTATTTAGGTTGTTAATTAGTAGATATCGATTTTAGGTTAGTGCATTTTAGGTTAGTGTAGAGGAGAAAGGAAAATAAGGAAAAGGAAGAAAAGAGGAAGAAGGACGAAGGAAGAAGAAGAAGAAGAAAAAGAATAAGAGGAAAAAGGAAAATAAGAAGAGGAGTTTTTTCTATTTTTTCTTCTTCTCCTCTATTCCTTTCTTCTCCTCCTCTTTTTTTTCTTCTTTTTTTTTCTTCTTCTTCTTCCTTCTTTCTTCTTCCTCTTTTCTTCCTTTTCCTTATTTTCCTTTCTCGAGGGAGAAGAAGAAAAAGAAGAGGAGAACAAGAAGAATAAAAGGAATAGAGGAGAAAGAAGAAACTTCAACACGAGGGGGGGGGTACCGATACCCCCTCCCCGATAACATTATTTTCCCATGTATATGTATGTCGCGTCATTGTCGATATAACCCCCTCCCGGATAACTTCGACATGAGGGGCGGTCGATATATATACCCTCTCTCGACCGTGATAACTTATACCACGACAGCACCCCCTCAGCCCTCTCGCTCGACCAAAACTCTTGAGGACACCCAAACCCTAGAGAGAAAACGATGTTGGTCGTCTCCTACCCCCTCCCACCGCACCCCTACCCGACAAATTAACTCTCTCGAGGCCACCCAAATTTACCAAGTTAAAAGAGCGTTGTCGTCGAGGCCACCCCAAATCCTTGAAGCGTTGTGTCGAGGCCACCCCAAACCCTAGAGAAGCAGTGTCGAGGCCACTAACATGATTCCTTATTGTGATTAGCTAGCTAGTTCTACGTTTGCCACTAATATATATCCATCTCTACCATGTTTGAATAATAATTGACATGTTGTAAATATTTGCAGAAACTATGGAGCACTCCCGAGACGAAGCAACAAAAGCGATGTTGGGGGACATAATCGCACAAGGAAGTGATGAAGTTGCATCATTTCTCAACGACACCGATGGTCAGGAAGGACTGGGTGAAGAAGAGGGCTATGTTGATGATGGCTTCGGCCCAATAATGCCGGTACAAGAAGAGGGCTATGTTCATGATGGCTCCGGTGACACAATGGATGTACAAGAAGGAGACCGTGCTGACTGCTCCGGTGACCGAACCGAGTCCGTCCAGGTATATATATATTAGTTAAGCCCGTGCTGACTAGTTAATTGAGGCATCCATTGTTTTGGTATATGTACACATATTAATTACTCTCGTCTTTCTTCCTTTTAATTTCTAGCCCTCCGGATCGAGCACAACTTCGATAAGGAGACGAGGCCCGAAGAAAAAGTTGAGCTAGGATGAAATGTTTGAGATCATAGAAATCGCGCCCGATAGCGAACCGATTGAACCCATCCGGACAAAGAACGCATTTTCTGCTCAGTGCGGGGTTCTTGTTAGGGACAAGATCCCGATCAGCATCCAGCAATGGTATAAGCCTAAGGAGGAAGACTGTCAGGACCAGATTTTCGGGATTTTTAATTTCCCAGAAAATGGCCCTTATGCTCACCAGCCCCAGGATTACTGTTAGCTGGCGAGAGACAAACTTGATACAATAACTCCAAGCAGAATACATAATATGTAGTACAAGACCATTCCGGCCTGTGAGTACAACACAAGGTTTCTAGTGGTTGATGGCGGAAGCGGTTTGTGGATCATCGGTGTCTATGGGACTCCATTTCCCACAGGAACAGCTGACCAGGTCAACTCCTATCTTCGCGAGGCTGCTATCACCATTGCTTAGGTTCCGGGGCTGTCATCTCGTCGCTCCTCTCCGGGCAAGAAATCTGGCCAAGACAATAGCCAGGGACAAGCCAGTGAGTACTTTGAATGTACTCGCAAACATTATGAACACGGGTATAATATAACAAATGATAATCATGCTCTGAAATATTCTATGATCGCAACGTCAGTCACAGAAATAAAATCCATGATGTATGCAAACAAGTTATTCACATAACACAAGAGTAATGCAATTAGAGAGTAGAAATAGAATGCCTCAGTCGGGCGTCTAAGCGACACCGCGGAAAGGGCTCATAAGTGAAATGAGTAACAAACATGCCGCAGTCGGGCGTCTATGCGACGCCACATAAAGGGCTTATAAAGTAAATATATAACAAGCATGCCACAGTCGGGTGTCTCAGCGACACCACATAAAGGGCTTATATGGTAAATAGATAACAAACATGCCACAGTCGGGCGTCTGTGTGACACTACATAAAGGGCTTATATGGTAAATAAATAACAAACATGCCACAGTCGGGCGTCTGTGCGACACCACATAAAGGGCTTATAATAGAGTAATCACAGTGAATATCCAGGAGGTAGAACCGTCCCAGGGATACTCATAAATTCAAATAATATAAAGGGTTAGTCCATAATAATAATCACCATAATCATCATATGTCACCGGTCATAATCAATGTTCTGACTTAGTAGTTTTTCCTCCGAAGACCGACACTAAGACTAACACTTGACTCAACCCAGACTATAGTCCTTAACCATAGACACGACTATTCGAATAGATATAACCTCTGCAGAGGGTGTACTCTTTACCCACGAGTAACGGATTTCGTTAGTCCATCCGGACTAGTTCCGCCTACGGTCTTTTAATTGAAAACACACCTAACCGCACACACCAGCCTGACTTATCGGCGTCTGGAATCACCCATGACACATGTTTAAGAAAAACTCTAAGTGGGGAGGCTACAACCTCGATTAGCATGGGATCGCAAAATTTATACCGCGCGCAAACTGGGGGAGCTACCCCCTTCGGCTACAACCGAAACACCCATGCCCCCGGACCAGGTGGCATGCCTACCGGATGCAGCCGGTATGTTCCACCATGGCCTCTCTGTACGGTGTGTGCTAGAAAGGGGTTGACAACTTACTGAACTGTACCCTACCTACGACAAGGACAAGTGGTAGCACGGAACAAGTATGGGGGTTACTGGAACAAGACTCGATCTACGGTCGACTCAGGAGGCTTAGGTGTTACCTGCATGATTAGCATAACAAATATGTTTCAACCAACAGCCAGAATCACCACTCATCATGTCTCACTACGTCGTACCGGACACAATCGTCTCGACGAAGACCGGAGACAAGCTCGTGTCTACCCAAGACAGAGGCTTTCCCGGGTTCCTTCCGGTATGCATGAAAGGCATATGATGGTGACTACTATCCCAACATATCAAACTCTAACAGCGTGAATCATCAATATGCACTCATGAGTTTGAACATATCATCACAAAAAAATATATAACGAAAACTCCGAGACGAGAGGTGCTGTAACCGTATCAAACAACACACGACAATATTATGCCAGGGTTCAAAATGCTTGCCTTCAAGTTGTGGGGAGGCACAGGGCATTCCAAAACTTTTGAAAGTTTTCTTCTCTGTCCAAAAATCCTATTTAAATTTTTTGAATTAATACATAGTTTCAAAAATAGTACAAAAAGGTTGTCTGATTTTTTTAATTAAATATTAAAATAAACTAGATTAAATTTGAGGAAGGTAGAAAAAAGAATCAATTCATTTGGACTTATATTTAAAAAGTTATAGGCACTCAAAGTTTTGGTCAAAATCTATTTTTAAAATAAAACAGAAAAAAGGAAAAACGTTTCGAAAACTGACCACGTCGAAGGCGTATTCCGAGTTTACGTCTCCACTTATCAAGCGTGAACCGCGCGCGGGTCACTGACAGTGGATCCAGCGCGCCCACTGGTCAGGTTTGACTAGTCGCCTTTCCCTCCTCTTCCTCTGCCCGAGCGGGGGCGAAACTCCGGCGACTCGTGGGGCTCCGAGGGCGGGGATGGATCCGCCAGTCCAGGGCGGTCCTCCCGGTGGTCGTCGGGCAGGTGGGGACGGAGGGAGTCGCCGGCGACGAGCTTCTAGGCAGCCGGTGGCTATGGGTGAATTGGGGGTTTGGGGCTACGATGGCTCTCCATCGCAGCAGGGGGTTTGGGCGGCTCCGCAAGACGAAGGGGAGTCGGGTGGTGGTGTTGGATGGACGGGGGAGGGCCTGGTTGTGATGAACGGGGCCGGAAGGCGGCGGTGGCCGAGCTGGCCGGAGACGGGGAAGACGGCCTCCCCTGGTCGATTGCAGGCTAGGGGAGCGCTAGGGGGATGGCTTGAGGCTGCCTGGGGTCTAGGAGGAGCTCGGGGTCACCATTTATAGTGTAGCTAGGTTGGTTCCGCCGCTGCTGGGGATAAGATCGCCGGCCGACCACTTCTGTTGCGGCAGGGCGACGTGGCGCCGACGAGCGCTTGCAGACGAGCGTGAGGATAAGCTTGGACTGCTCCAGGGGGCAGCTGGCGCGCGGCTGTGGCTCGGGCGGCGCCAACCGTGGCAGGAGCCCACTGTGGCCGGCCGCTAGCCGCCGTGGCCGACTTTACGGCGGCGCTGTGCTGCTCCAGGGATGGCTCTGCGACGAGGAAGGAG
>NC_041383.1:124707271-124707905 GCF_002162155.2 Triticum dicoccoides | reverse complement strand
CGGTGCGCGCGCGTGCAAAACATGCGCTCTGGGCGCGCCCAGAGCACGCGTACCAGGTGCTCGGTGTAATGCCAGTGCATGCTAGGAGGCTAGGGTGGAGCTGGGGTTTAACATGATTAGGCTTGGGTATTCTAGAGGCTTAGTGGACAAGCTAGTTTGATCAGAGGGTCAAGTTCACAATGCAAACCAAAACTTATGCCAAACCTGCTCATGCACTCAAGGTGTTTGACAAAAAGCTAGTGGCATCTAGGCAGTTCTTGGAGTGTCCAAAATCTCCAGATCCTAGTCTCTTTAGAAGGTAAAGAGGGTGGCAAGGTTAGTTTGCCAAATGCAGAAACTTGTTAGTGCAATTATTTGGGAAAACCAATTTTGGGAAGAAACTAAAGGCTGTCATTACATGTACCAAAAACAGTCCAATGGGTTCATGCTCCTGGACTTAAGGGTTTTGTAGGAAGGACTACAAGCAGGAAAAAGAACCATGGGTAAAAGAGCAAGCAAAAATATGGTTGCAGTACAAATCCTCAAGTTGGACCAGAATGAAAATGAGGTTGATTCACTCAAAATTTTCAAATGACATAACTGGGTTTTTGCATAAAGATGGATAATATACTCCTACTGACCTCCCCTAATTTTG
>NC_041383.1:124702820-124706989 GCF_002162155.2 Triticum dicoccoides | reverse complement strand
ATTTGAAAACTTGGTGTAGAGCTCAAAATCTCCAATGAACAGAAAATATTTTTGCATGAAAGTGATTTAGGGACATCATATGTCATCCCCAAATTTTGGTGAAAATATTAGATGCATTATCAAATGGTTGTAGTGCAAAAGAGGCTCCAAAACTTTATAAAAATCACTTTAAAAGAATAAAGCTCAGGAAAAATAATTATGCAAATAAAACCACTGATCAAGAATTGTTTTATTGAGTGAGCATACAAGTCCAATAATATTTTTGGAAAGTTTCCACTTGGGTAAAAACTCCTCAATATTAAAAAAAGGGTTCTGAAATCAAAAGAAAATCCAGAAAGCAAAAATTTTAACTCCTGGCAAAATTTTAATAATTCACAACATGGTTAAATTTTTGGGGTGTTACAAAGACCCTAAGGTGTCTTATGTCAATGATATGCAGAAAGAAGATCTTTGGACTCAGCTGAAGGAAAATTTCACCCTACCGCCAGAGGAGGATCCGGAGAAGCCAGTTAAAGAGAAATTAATCAAGTCTTGTGCTCTTAAGAAGGTGGCAACCCTATTCACGAGGTGGAGGAAAGAGCTGAATAAGTTTGTCGACAAAGAAGAGAAACCAGAATTCATCGGCAAATATGAGAAGATCAAAGATCACTGCCCCGCATTTGTGGCCCACAAGACATCGGAAAAGAGTAAGAAGATGTCGGTGATAAACAAGCAAAATGCTGCGAAGAAGAAGCTTCACCATCGCACGGGGTCAGGTGGCTACCTCAAAGCCCGACCTAAGTGGTCCAAGGCTGAGAATGATCTGCTTGAAAAAGGGATCGAACCAGAGACAATGAACTGGCCAGACCGTTGCCGGACTTGGTTCTTCGGGGCTGGCGGAACCTTGGACCCTGTATCAGGGAAGTGCCGTTGAACGGACGAGCAACTGAAAATCCATTCAAGAAGCTTCGGCACTATATCAATGCAGCGCAGCGAGGGACGTTCGTTCCAGACAGGGAGAAGGACGAGCTCACAATGGCCGTCGGGAATCCTGAGCACCCTGGACGAACACGAGGCACGCCAGGCTCCATTCCGTGGAAGGTTGGTTTTCCGGACGCAGGGGGTTACAAAACCCACGAGAGGAGGAAGAAACTAGAGCAGGGCCAACTGCAGGCGCTGCACGAAAGGATAATGGGGCTAGAGGAACGAGAAGAGGAATGAGAAGCAGCAGATCGCAGCAAACGACCTGCCGAAGCTTCCCCCAAAGCTACCCCGCCATCTCAGCGGAGAAGCAACGTGGCTTCCACCGAGCTGCTTCAGCCGGAGCATGTCTTGACGGCTCCTGCCAGCTATCCCGTGGATGCTATCATGGAGTCTCAAAATTGCCACATTATGACGCGATGGATGAATTTGAAGGTCAAGGCGGCTGTTGGCTCTGTTTATCCTACTGGACCTGGCGCAACTTATCACTGCCGGCCGATTCCAGAAGGATATGCTAGGGTGATGGTGGATGAAATAACGAACGGATTTGAGGACCTCCTGCTTGACCACCCTACCGGTGAAGGGGAGACTAGGCTAGGTTCTGCTGTGAAGACTCCATGCCTATGGCGGAAGGAGCTCATCAACCTTCCAAACTGGACGCCTCCGCCTCCTCCTCCTCCTCCGACGAGTCACGGCACTCCGCCTCCTCCATCGCCTCCTCCTCCTCCTCCGGCGAGTCAGGGCACTCCGCCTCCTCCACCGCCTCCTCCTCCGACGAGTGACGATCAGGGCACTGGGCCTCCTTCTCCGGCGCGTGGCAGCACTCCGCCTCCTTCTCCGGCACATGGCGGCACTCTGCCTCCTTCTCCGCCTGCGCCGGCATGCCCGAGCAGCCAGCAGCCTCCTCCATCTCCGCCTCGCCAGCAAGGGCGGAAGAGACCCGCCGCCGCCCCGGCTGCTCCGGTGCGTCGTAGTCCTTCTCCTCCGCCTCGTAAGCAAGCACGAAAGAAGACAGACGCCGCAGCCGCTCCGTCTGCTCCGGCGTCTAGCATCACAACCAGAGGCGGGAGGCAATACAGATACGGTCCACCTCTCAAGCCTCTAGAGAAGTTACCGTATGAGAGGACCGAGGAGGAAAATGCGACGATCGTGCGGACCCACGTGAAGGAGTTCTTTGAAGGGGTGAAAGAAAAGAGACATCCACCTCCGGAGGAGAAGGTAGATCCGATGAAAGCAAAGCGCACTCTCGATGCCCTGAGGAAACCGGCAAAGTCTCTACCGAGAACCAACTATGAGCACATTACTGAACAGACATATCTCCAAGCGGAGCGGTCGGGAAGTACTGTCAGACATCAAAGGTCAAGAGAACAAGCAGCTGCGAAAAAAATTGACCAGCTCGGCGAACAAGAAAACCAATCGTGCCCCCCGCTCAATGTGTCTAGCGGCAACATCGTCGCTAATGCTTCGGGGATGGTGGCCGGTTATGGCAATCTACAAGATTACCTGCCTGACGATCAACTTCCTGATTTCATGGAGGTGGACGAACACAAATACGAGTACGGGAAGCCTCTCATCAAAGATGAAAAATCTCTAACAACGATGATGCGAAGATTCCATAATTGGTACATGAAAACCTGCAGAGAGTCTGGGGGGACGAATAGTTTGTATCTGAACATTAAAGAGGAGCACGACCTCGTTGCAACTGATCTGTTGTGTGTTCCATTTGAGGAGTTCTTCGCGTTCTTCAATCAGAAGGCCCTCGATAAATTAACGGTCTTTTGCTACTGCCTGTAAGTACTATTTCTGTCATTAAGTCTCTATATATAGCTCGGCTCTTTCATTGCATGTATTTATAATGAATTATCCTCAATATATTATGCAGATTGAAGATCGTCGAGTGCAAAAAACAAGAAATTTATGATATTGGGTTCATTAACACAAATATCATAGATGAATTTCTGGTTAAAAAGCATGCCAAAGAGGCGGAGGACAACTTGCAACAATCGTTGATAAAAAATCAAAACAAAGTTACCATACTCTTTCCTTACAACTTTGCGTGAGTTACTGTCGTGTGCATATTCGGTTTCCCTTATTACTCGAGCGAGGTTATAGTAATGTAATTGATGAGTTATGCATGCATGCGCAGCTTCCACTATGTTCTTCTGGAGATTAAGCTTGAGCGGGGACTAGTAACCGTCTTAGACTCGAGACGAAAAGATCCCGAAACCTATGCGGAAATGACTGAATTGCTCAACAAGTAAGTTCAATCGATCATTCTCGCACCATATCGGCAACTTTTTGTTCGTTTCCTGATATCTCAAGTAATAATAATTATTTTCTTTGTCTTGCAGGGTTTGGAAACATTTCACCGCAGAAACTCCGGGACTGCCGAAGGAGCTGCGATATACATACCCGAAAGTAAGTACTACTGGCTAGCTAGTTGCGCGCATCTCCCATTGATTCTATAGCTATACTTTCATCAATGCCATTTATAATGCTTCATTATCAGTTTCATTGACCTCTATTTCTCGTAAAGTGCTTGTGGCAGGAACAAGGGAATTATTTATGTGGATACTACGTGTGCGAGTTCATCCACAACACGACTTTGAAAAATAAGCGGGGCTACTCTAAAAGACAATATGAAGTGCGTAAGCAATAATATTCACAATTTTATTTTATTACACCATCATTTCTGTTGAGTTTCATTCCTATATATGTATTAATTAACCCCCTTCTTCAAATTAGACGTGGCAGATGCGGAATGAACTCCTAGAACCAGATCGCATGAAAGCAATTCAAGAGGAATTGGCGGGATTCTTTCTTGACCAAGTCATCAATAAAGCCGGAGAATACCATGTGGAAGTTGATTTGAATTGCTAGGGGATTGTAATTAAGAGATCTTACATATTGTATATGTATGTATGTAGCCAGTAGCGTCGAATAGATAATACGAAAACTTGTTGTTCGACCAATCTCTCGGAGAAGGAGAGGTGGATCGATCACTTCTCTCGGTATGCATGACGAACTTCTGTACTTAATGGTTCCCTTCATTTTCTTACTAGCTAGCGTGTCGAGGGCCTCTCTATGTATAGTACATAGCGTCGACCAAGCACGGACATAAGAGAGGACACTTCTCTCTATTAATTAGTTAGCTAACACAATATATGAAACACCTAAATTAACCCCCCAAAACCCCCAACCCCCCCCCC